>NC_087215.1:67298424-67300924 GCF_015104395.2 Macrobrachium nipponense | reverse complement strand
ACCCAGACTTTTTTTTGTTTTGTTTTGTTTCTTTTGCTTGTTTGTCCGGCTCTGAGCTAGAAAAGGACATCTATACGTTTCCGCGTCTCGGGCCTTTACACGCGCCTGATTGAAACAAGGCGTGATCCGACCTCCAGCTTGCTCGGGCCTCAGACAGGAATTTTTTTTTTTTTTTCCCTCACTCACAACTTGTAAACAGTGTCATTCCTAAATTAACGTTAATTGAAATTTCCTAAAATCTGCAGTCAAATAGATCCTTGTTTCACCAAAGAAAATAAAAATAAATACGCTGTATTTTATCAGAAATAATTGTTCTGTATTGCTTAACACACACATTTTTATTGTTTACATTTTCACTCTGATGAATAAATCATAAACATCCTTTCCTGAAACTCCTGTATCTATATTTATGCTCATCCATAGACCTTTCCTACACCCCCTAACAAGAGAAAAAAAAACAAGAACAGCAACAACAAAGTAATACTCCCCGAGTAAGCGAAAAATGGTGGGTTGTTTCTCTAACCCTGAGAGTGGTTGTGGGGTTGTGGGGTTTAGCCTTTGTCTGTTTTGCCCCCTGCATAAACCATATATACCAGTGGGGGAGGGAGGAATTCCGCTGTCAAAATTCCACTGGACAATTGTATCTAATTTTGTATAAAAAAAATTATATTTTTTACTTTCTAAAAGAGTAGAAATTTGTATGGAGAAAGATGAGGTGCTTTTTTTTTTTTAATTTATTGCAGTATTCCATCATGGAAAAAGTTAGGACATTGCAACTGTGCAAAAAACCATCCTTCTCTCTCTCTCTCTCTCTCTCTCTCTCTCTCTCTCTCTCTCTCTCTATATATATAATATATATTATATATATATATATATACTATTATATATATATATATACTTAACTGCTGAAGTGCGCGTCGGTTTATGTGTATATATAATATATATATTATATATATATATATATATATATATATATATATACTATATATATATATATATATATATATATATATATATATATATATATATATATACATAAAACCGACGCGCACTTCAGCATTTAAGTTGAACATAATAATGTCGAGAACAGCTCTGGAGTCGCATTGTCTAAAGCGCAGTTTCAGATTTAAAAAATAAATAATAAACTGACAATAATGAAGAGGAAAGTTACGTATTTTATAAGTTCCTGGTGCATAAGGAACGGTGCTTTCTGGTCCGTTCCTCAGGAGCGCAGGTTATGTAAGAGAACGTATTATCTTTGGTTTCCTTTTTTTTTTACGTCTTTGTTGTTTGAACGCATATTTCACCTTATATTTTTGTTTTTACTTTAACGCGAGGTTCACATGCCTGTGACAGCGGAGGCAAGATGAAATTCAAACACACGTGTGTTGGCTAATGAAATGAATTGTTTGTCGATTATATATATATATATATATATATATATATATATATATTATATAATATATTATATATAAATCTATATACACACACACACTTATACAAATCCTATATATATATACGTATATTACACACACACAAACATATATATAGGATATATAATATATATATTTAATCTATATATATATAGAGTTTAATAAATTATAACTGGCAATAAAAAAACAATAAAAAAAACCAACCAAACCTCCTGATTAGGCAAAACTACGTAAGATAATATAATTAGCGAACGCCATTACCGTTTTCGAAAGCGCATAAAAATAAAAAAAGACATAATAAAACCTGGCAGACATTTCTAGCACAAATTTGCCTCAGCAGAAAGAAGAGGCCTTTGCCAAAAAAAAAAAAAAAAAAAAAAAAAAACACTATAGTCTTCGTTACGCAACTGACAGAAAGAAGCGATCGCCTGATATACTCATTCCTCCACAGGAATGATCTTATATGCGCGATCTTGGGTCACCTGGATGCAAGGTCGATTATCCACCTGTCATGTCAGAGTCGAGGTGAGTCATTGATTGGAAATGAATGTGAGGGAAGGGGGGGGGGGTTGTTTTCAGCGGTCACGCAAATAGGACACACTTATTTCGTCTCAGACGGGATTCAAGAGATGTATAATTGTTTTAATTTACAGAATAAACATGAGAGAAAAAAGATTGAATCTGTCTGAGAGAGAGAGAGAGAGAGAGAGAGAGAGAGAGAGAGAGAGAGAGAGAGAGAGAGAGGCTGATATAATAAGGAGGAATGTGACGGCATCAACAATAAAAGTGAAGCAATACAACGAAAGAGATCAGATGATAAGGGTTAAATGCCGTATTATTATACCGTCATTATATTTCATCATTTCTTTTCATTTCTGTGGAAAGTAAACGCCCCCTTATAAACAACAAAGGAGATGTCTCCTTTTAAGAAAATTGGACATTAACAGCCGCGATATTATGGGGTGTCGCATACTCACACACACACACACATATATATATACATGGTGTCCATAAAGTCCCAGTACCATTACAAGTATTTATTGCTCAGAATGGTACTGGGACTTTAT
>NC_087215.1:67253424-67295924 GCF_015104395.2 Macrobrachium nipponense | reverse complement strand
ATAGCTCGTATTAACCAAGGTCCTTCCTTTAACCATACGTGCGCGCACTCACACACAAACACCCTCACAAACGCACTCACACACAGACACTCACACCACTCACAAACACAAACCCCTCACAAAGCACTCACACACAGAACACTCACACACAAATGCACCACACACAAACGACACGCACTCACACACGACACTCACACACATGTCACACAAACACTCGCACACACACATACAAACACTCGTACATAAACACACTCACACACACAACCACACTCGCACACACAAACAAATTCTCACACACTCTCACACACAAACACTTGCACACACAAATACACCCACACACAGACACTCACACACACACAAACACTCTCGCAAATACACTCATACACAAACACTCGCGCACTCACACACACAAACACTCGTACACAAACGCACTCACACACAAACACACGCACTTGTACAGTCGTTATTTACTTCATAGATGAATGTTCGCACAAAGTGCATCACACAAACGCAACTTCAAGATAGAAATATTGTCCCTTAAACGTATATCTTTCGCTAAACAAGTGTATGACAGACCATTGATTGAATTGTATCTCCTGCCGTCAGTTTGATTTATAAAAAAATGACTGATTCAACATTATCTGTTGCTAATTGTGTGTCTGAGTTCACTGAGCAAACAAGTATTTCCTGTTTAGAGAGATAATATGTGATAGATCATCAGGCGAATAGTATTTCCTATTAAGGTTTAGAGAAGGTATAGTTTGTTATCGCTTGTGGGTTCGATAAACGTGTTTCAAGGTTGGTCTACGTTTAAATAACACAGATACCGAGTTAGATAAGAAAAATATCAACTTCATGTAATCTATGTAAGTTAGTACACATACCCTACATTTGCAAGAGTCCCTGTAAATATACATTGTTTTCGGAAATAACATTTTAGTTACTGAAGTACTCCAGCAAATCTGTAATTCTATGAGGATGTCAACAGTGTCTTAAAGACAAAAGAGACATTATGGAAGATATACCTTCTGTATAGACTGGAATATCTTGATGTCATATTTCTCAAATTAAATTTTTTTTGCTAGGTATACATTTTATTCACTGAAAACCTGGCCAAATCTAAAATACTAAGTGAATTAGTGCTTCTGTAAAGTAAATAGTGTAATAAAGTAAAGAGAGATATTAAGAACCAGATGGGTCTTGCTACTGAATGGATTATTTTGATGCAATACTTTTCCAAATATTTTTAAAAAAGAATTTTGAGATAATCTTTGATTCGATAGAACCAAGAACCAAAGAACTAATAAAAAAGAGAAAGAGAGGAAAAAAAACACCAACACAATCATCGATATTTGGCTTCTGGGATCACAGCTGGGGATGAGAGAGAGAGAGAGAGAGAGAGAGAGAGAGAGAGAGAAAACAAACGTGGGTGGGAAGTACCCATTTCAATCTATACCATACTTAAAAACAATCTCTCTCTCTCTCTCTCTCTCTCTTCTCTCTCTCTCTCTCTCTCTCTCTCATAAAAGAGTGATAATATGTAGGCAGTAGATAAATAAAACAATAAAAAAATCAAAGCTACCTCGTCTCTTTGTACAACAATCATCAAGAAACCAAACAAACACACGAATTGAGAATTGTATCTTTCAATTTTCCACCGCTGGTAATTGATTATCACGAGTCTACGTGCCTGCATCAGGGTGTAGTGAGATATAACACGGTTGCTGCTGAAACCCCCCCAACATCCCCTCCCCCTCGTCTCCCCCATCTTACCACTCCCAACTCTCCTCCTATTTTTACTGTCGTCTCCCTCTTTTACGTACACCGTCCGTACCTTTCGCGCGCAGGCGTCTTCAATTGCACGGAGGTCTCCACGTATATACGTTCTCGTGCGTTGTGGTCTATTCCGTGCCCTCATCAAGGGGGAGAATCTCTATTTCTCATATTCTCTTCGACGGAAGACCAACACACCACACCTGCTTCGTCTTCTTATTCTGTGCATCTCTTCTTCTCTTCTTCTTCTTCTTCTTGTGCCTCCATCGTTTGGCAGACGCGCAGAATTCCATTCATTCTTCATCATTATTATATTTATATATATCTGCTCCGTAATCACCGATGGTATGCTCGTAGTTCATGCTTCCTGTGTGCGTTTCATTAATATATATATATATATATATATATATATATAATATATATAAAATATAATATATATATATAAATATATATATATATACATATATATATATATATATATATATATATCTATGTATATATATATATATATACACACGCATTAAGCTACAAATGTCATTTAATATAATAGGTACATATTATCTTATTTCCTAGGTAGAGCGATTTTCGATATTAAACGTCATCTGTAGCTTAATGCTCGTAATATAATAACTCGAGATGATGTTAAAAGAATTCATATATATATATATATATATCTATATATAATATATATATAATATATATATAATATTATACACAGAGTGTTCAGTCTTACCCTCCGTTGCCAGACAGATTAACTTCATAAACGGTTAAGTATTTATTCAACCAACTTTCCTCATAGCAATCTTCACAGACATCTACGTCAAATATCATCAGCGTATCTGTCATCTCACGCTGCTGTACCTGATACCAGGCCTATACCTGCCACCGCCCCACCCCAACCCCCCACGTCTAGTAACGCCCGACGCGACACGAATGACATCTGTTGTTAACTAGTACTACTACTTCTGACAAGTGGATGTCGGGGAACGCGCAACGCCCGTCCCTTTTGCTCCGTCATGGTACAGATCGTGGATGGTTACCTCCTTGTGCAGAGTGACAAGGGAAGGCAATTGCGGGCAGAGGATTCAAGCATTGTTTATGATAGGTTTCTTGTACTACTTAAATTGTTCGTAATATATATACAAATATATAAAGCGAGTACCACAGAAAAATGATAGTCAGAAATCCAAGCGCTTTCGTCTTTACTAAGACATTGACAATGCCTCAGCAAAGACGAAAGCGCTTGGATTTCTGACTATCATTTTCCTGCGGTATTCGCTTATTTAATGAAGTCACGTGCATCTACTGTGATTTTTAAGCATATATATATATATATATATATATATATATATATATATATATATATTATATATATATATATATATATATAGATAATATTTGTCAGCATATATGCATTATTATTTTTTACCCAACGAATTCGCGAATTACTGATATAGCACGCTAAATTATCGAAAAAATATAAACTCGTAGAAATACTAGATAAAAAAAAAATTCTACAGCTACAGTTGGTCAAGGACTCGTAGATATGTTAGTGCTAATATTCTCCCTATTCTTATGCTTAGTGTTTATTGCAGGACCCTTTCAGAATTCAATGGCAAATCTCTCCACTCCCATGGAGCCAAGGTTCTAAAATATAAATGACATGTATTGATTTTGCAATTTATAGCGGTAGCACAGTGGTATGTTCAGCATATGTTTAAATCGCGAGTTTAAGAAAATGCATGCAGACACACTGAGAGAATCTGACCATGTATAATATGGAGAGAGAGGGAGAGAGAGAGAGAGAGAGAGAGAGAGAGAGACAGAGAGAGAGCTTTGGTAAGCTCAGTTCAGAGATCTATGTAAAAAAAAGGTAGGCACCTTTTATTTGATAAAAATAAGGACTATTATAATGGAGAGAGAGAGGGAGAGAGAGAGAGAGAGAGAGAGCTTTGGTAAGCTCAGTTCAGAGATCTATATAAAAAAGTAAGCTCCTTTTATTTGATAAAAATAACGACTATTATAATGGAGAGAGAGAGAGAGAGAGAGACCTTACCTTACCTTACAGACCTTACAGTTCGTTCGGGTTGCCCCAGGTCCCTCAGTGTGAGGCACCTCTAATGTCTACCAGAGAGTTGCTAGTACATCTTCCGGTATATTTTGCATCTTCCAATCTTGGATGGTCTGGGATGCAGTTTAGATATTTGTCGAGCTTATTCTTAAACACATCTACGCTCACTCCTGATATATTCCTCAGATGAGCTGGCAACGCATTGAATAGACGCTGCATTATCGATGCTGGTGCGTAGTGGATTAATGTCCTGTGTGCTTTCCTTATTTTTCCTGGTATTGTTTTGGGCACTATTAATCTACCTCTGCTTGCTCTTTCTGATATTTTTAGTTCCATGATATTTTCTGTTATTCCTTCTATCTGTTTCCATGCCTGAATTATCATGTAGCGTTCTCTTCTCCTTTCTAGACTATATAATTTTAATGATTGTAGTCTTTCCCAGTAGTCAAGGTCCTTAACTTCTTCTATTCTAGCTGTAAAGGACCTTTGTACACTCTCTATTTGTGCAATATCCTTTTGATAGTGTGGGTACCATATCATATTGCAATATTCAAGTGGACTACGAACATATGTTTTATAAAGCATAATCATGTGTTCAGCTTTTCTTGTTTTGAAGTGCCGTAACAATATTCCCATTTTTGCTTTACATTTTGCCAAAAGAATTGCTATTTGATCATTGCATAACATGTTCCTATTCATCATCACACCAAGGTCTTTAACTGCTTCTTTATTTGTGATTGTCTCATTATTAGGTCCCCTATATGCATATAGCTTTCCTTCTCTGTCTCCATAATTTATTGATTCAAATTTATCAGAGTTAAATACCATCCTATTTTCCTCTGCCCAATCATATACTTTGTTAAGGTCTCTTTGTAGAGCGTTCCTATCTGCATCACAAGTAATTTCTCTACTTATTCTTGTGTCATCAGCGAAACTACTCACTGCCGAATCCTTAACATTACTGTCTATGTCTTCAATCATAATAACAAACAGTATTGCAGCTAACACCGTACCTTGTGGCACACCGGATATTACCTTGGTTTCATCCGATTTCTCATCGTTTTCTGTTGTGCAAAAATTCTTTTAACCATCTTCCTATTTTATCTACGATATTGTGTTTTCTAATTTTCTTTGCTAATATATTATGGTCTACTTTGTCAAAAGCTTTTGCAAAGTCTAGATAAACCACATCTGTTTCATTTCCGCTTTTCATATTTTTGAATATGTTCTCACGGTGGACTAACAGTTGGGTTTGTGTACTTTTTCCGGGTACGAAACCGTGTTGTCCTATATTAAACAAATTATTTTTTATTAAATGTTTCATAATATTTTTCTTCATTACCCTTTCATACACTTTCATAATATGTGATGTTAGACTCACAGGCCTATAATTACTTGCCTCAAGTCTTGATCCACTTTTGAAAGTAGGGGTGATATATGCTAATTTGTGCTCATCATAAATCTTGCCTGTATCTACACTTTGTCTTAATAATATTGCAAGTGGCTTTGCGATAGAATGAACTACTTTCTTTAACAAAATAGCAGGGATTCCATCAGGCCCTGCAGCAGCTCCATTTTTAATTTCATTAATTGCCTGCACAATATCAGCTTCATTAATTTCTATGTCAGCTAGATATTCACTATTTTCGTCCCTTACTTCTATATCATTATCTTCATTATCTATTCTAGGGGTGAATTCTCTCTTATATCGTTCTGCCAGTATGTTGCAAATTTCCTTTTTTTCATTCGTTAATCTCCCTTCAATTCTCAGAGGGCCTATTTCTATTCTTCTTTTATTCATCTTCTTCGCATATGAGTATAATAGTTTTGGGGTTTTTTTTGCGTTGATATTTAATAGGGTTTTTTCTTCCAATTCCCGTTTTTCATTTTCTTTTGATTGTATAATCTTTTTGTTCTGCGATTTTCTATCTTACTTTTTAGTTCTATAACGTTTCCATGCATTTTTTTCTTTTGCAAGACCTTTTTTCCACTTTCTGATTTTCTGGAACAAGATCCTTCTGTCTCTTGGTATGCATGAATGATGTTTACTTTTCTTCTTCGGTATATATTTATCCACTATTTTCTCTAATATTTTATATAATATCTCCGTATTTACCCTTATGTCATCGCTTACGAAAATGTTATCCCAATCTTTGTTTAATTCTTCATTTATTTCTGACCATTTTATATTTTTACTGTAGAAGTTGTATTTCCCATATCCTTCCCACTTTTTCATTTCTTGCTTATCTCTGTTTTCACTTGCTTTGGAATGAACTGTTAATTCTATGACATTATGGTCTGAAATACTCGCATTATAAACTATTATTTCTTTAACATAATTCACCTCGTTCACAAATACTAGGTCTAAAGTATTTTCCTTTCTTGTTGGCAGGTGATTTATTTGTTGAATGTTGTATTCTAGTAGAGAGAGAGAGAGAGAGAGAGAGCTTTGGTAAGCTCAGTTCAGAGATCTATATAAAAAAGTAAGCTCCTTTTATTTGATAAAAATAACAACTATTATAATGGAGAGAGAGAGTAAGAGAGAGAGAGAGAGAGAGAGAGAGAGAGAGAGAGAGAGCGGTGGTAACAAAATAAGCGTGACAAGATGGCAGTCACGGAACGTACCCATTTTCGGGTCGCAGTTTGGGGGAACACGTCATGGGTATCATTGGCGATGGACGGAAGATGGTGATGCCAATAGTGGCCTGTGATGACGATAGTCATATCTATCACTATCGTCTTCGCCACCATCTTCACCATCATCGCTATGAGATACAGTGGAGGTAATGGGGGGAGACTTGTTTAAGTCTAGGACTTGTTTGAGTCTAGGCTTACTATTCCGATTATAAGCTCGTTTGAATCTAGGCTCTTCTGAGTCTGGTGTCTTTTTGATTCTAGGCTTCTCATCATGACTCCAGCCTCTCTTTGACAACCCCAAAATAACCTCCCAGTCACCCAGTGGTCCAATCTGGACGTTTGTCAACATAGGTCTAAACTTCCAAGGAGTGTTGATAAACAATTTCTCTCTCTCTCTCTCTCTCTCTCTCTCTCACCGGGGCGAAGGCAGGATGAGACAGAATTGTTGTGGGTCACAGCATAGATCAGGTCTCCGTCAAAACGTAGGCCTATATATATATATATATTATATATATATATATATTATATATATATATATACAGTCAAGCCCAAATTTAAACTAGCGAACCTCGACGAGGTAATCTTTACCCTGACAGACTAAAAAAAACCTCTCATGAGGTAAGATTCTCCAGAACGAGAGTTCAGTTTGAGAACAGGAGATCATAACGTATATATATCGCCATACCATACCCATATTCAAACAGGATTGCCTCGACGAGGTAGGTATTCCTCACCCCAAACGGGGTGAAACCTATCATGAGGTAATATTCTCCCGACAGGGTGAAACCTATCATGAGGTAATATTCTGCCGAAGGGATGAAACCTCTAATGAGGTAATATTATCCGTAAGGGGTGAGACGGGATGATCAACCTCTCATGAGGTAATCCCCAACCCAACGAGATGATAAACCTCTCATGAGGTAATCCTCGCTCCCTTGGATGACAAACCTCTCATGAGGTAATCCTCAACCACAGTTGATAAACCTCTCATGAGGTAATATTCTCCCGAAGGGATGAAACCTCTCATGAGGTAATCTGCACCCAAAAGGGATGATAAACCTCTCATGAGGTAATCCTCACCCCATGGTTGATAAACCTCTCATGAGGTAATATTCTCCCGAAGGGATGAAACCTCTCATGAGGTAATCTGCACCCAAAAGGGATGATAAACCTCTCATGAGGTAATATTCTGTCGAAGGGGGTGAAACCTCTCATGAGGTAATATTCTGCCAAAGGGGTGAAACCTCTCTTGAGATAGCCTCATATTCTCCCGATGCGATGAAACCTCTCATGAGGTAATATTCTGCCGAAGGGGTGAAACCCCTCATGAGGTAATACTCTGCCGAAGGGATGAAACCTCTCATGAGGTAATATTCTGCCGAAGCGGTGAAACCTCTCATGAGGTAATATTCTGCCGAAGGGGGTGGAACCTCTCATGATTGATTGATTGATTAAAAGTTTTCTGGCATCCTGACATCGAAGGTAAACCTCTCATGGGGTAATATTCTGCCGAAGGGGTGAAACCTCTCTTGAGGTAGCCTAATATTCTCCCGAAGGGATGATAAACCTCTCATGAAGTAATCCTCACACCCCTGACAGAAAAAAAACCTCTCACGAGGTAAGATACAGCTGAAAGCGAATTCAGTTCAATAGCAGCAGGTGACTACATAGCCAAACAGACGGATTGCTGCTATTTTGAAAATACAAGCAAAAAAAAAAAAAAGGAAAAAAAAAAAAACGATTCAGCGCTGACGTAAGGCGCATGCGTGACTCATTCGTGCGTTTTTTGGATTTAAATTCGCGCCCGTTCGTGACTTGGGCGACCGTTGGGGACTTAGGCGTGAGTTTGTGATTAGAAAGCATGTGTGTGACTCGATGGCGTCTTATATATATTTTATTTTATTTTTTTAAACGTGAGTTAAAGGGAGAGGTGTAGTCATGGAATAGGCTTATGCCTATGTATGTATGTATGTATGTGTGTATGTATGTATGCATATATATATATATATATATATAGATATATAGATATTATATATATATAATTCATTTATATATCTACAGTCATCTATGAGTGGCACCTGTTGGCGACCAGAGACGATATCAATTCTTGATTGTGAAATGAAGGAAGGAGAGAGAGAGAGAGAGAGAGAGAGAGAGAGAGAGAGAGAGAGAGAGGAGAGAGAGAGCTCTTACAGATATGCAGAACTGAAAAGCTACTTTCTATCCAGCTAAACAGATAGAGAGATTAAATGGATAGATGTTATCTTTCGCAACATTAAATATATACCACGTAGGGGGCGAGGGTTTGGGGTGGGGGGGTGGGCAGGCGGTTAGGGTGTGTGTGTGTGTGTGTGTGTGTGTGGGAGCAGTGATCAAACGCATTATGTCATATCCTTTCTCTTACGAGCGATAAAATTTATCAGAAGAGATGCTAATCCATTTCTTAAAGGTCGATGATATGACGCAAGATACATTTCCCAATAAATTTGAAACGACAGGGGTACTATACGATTTTATCATGTAGCATTTTGATTGATCAACCTTCAATTATATAATCGCATTGTAAAAAATGAAGGGATTTGACTCTCATATCAGCAAATACATACGTAAGTTCATAAACACACACACAGATTACTAGATGGTATTACATTGAATGCATGTACATATATATGCATGTATGTATATAATGTATACACACACGTATATGCATATACTAGATTCCAGTTTATTCATAATTTATAACAGCTACCTTCAAAGTCTATGGTTATAACCGTCTCTGCAATCAGTTTTTTTCATTGTATTTCTAAAATCAAACTTTATGGATGACAAAACTTAGTTAGCCCCCCCCCCCCCACAAGAGTAATTACCCAACCTGCCAATCGCTACTGATACATAGGTCTAGTCGACTTTTTATACTTTACAAAAATCTAAATATTGAGACTAATATCGTCATATGAGTCTAGATATTGCCTCCACTAACCTTTATCGGTTTACGGGTTTATCGCTGATAAAGATGACTGGTGCAATGCACACGAGATAAGCAACCGTTCACTACCAGCAGATAAGGGAGAGTGAGGTAGATAATCCAGGTTTGTCTTTTATCTACAGTTATTTGCTTCCTTAAAAAAATATGCGACGAAGTCTAGTACAAGCAATTACAAATGACCAAACATTTGAAAGAGTTTTCTCCAAAAGTGCCACCTGGTAATTATACGGTTAGAATAGTCCTCATCTAGGGATATCTGTACGTTAAAAGTGGTTTATAATTTGAAACTGCGGGGAAAGACCTTACTAGTTGGTAAGATACTTTATATTACGTTTAAAGAATATATTTACTTCTTTCTTGGGCGAGTCCATTTCGAATTAGGCCGATGTTCAGTTTCCTTGGTGGTATGGAAGATATACTTGTTTACAGAACATAACTCTACTTTGGTTCTCTTTGAGAATTTTCTTTGAAATCGAACTATTCTTTCTTACTTTTCTTAAACATTTATTAACGATTTCTTACAACATTTATCGATAACGTTCCTAAATAACAAGACACATTACTTTGAGGAATACGAGAACCACTACAACTTCATGTCTAGTACTACCTAGTGGCATTCTGACACTCACGCAGCGATACCTTGTAAAGCAGTGAATGTCTACTTCTAAGTAATATTTGTCATTTTGAAATGCTCTCCATTACCCAAATCTTTACCTTGAATTAACGTCCCTAACTTAAAAATACACTAAGAATATATAAAAAGTATTTGTATATATCTTAAGAAGTCTCTAGACAAGATTGCTCCTACAACTATGAGTGTGTTCAAATAGGCATTGAATCCCCTGTGCTGTGAATATTTTCATTAAATACAATGGCAGCAAACCTAAGTAGGAATGCATAAATATTTAAAAACCCAAATAAATAGATATGATACCAATGGAAATGAGGTAGACGATAAAAAAAAGGGGAAGCAACTAAACATACATAGTTAGCTTATGACTGCAATATAAGGTGATAACCAGGAAATGAGGTAGACGATAAAAAAAGGGGAAGCAACTAAAAATGACATTAGTAGCTATAGACTGAATATAAGGTGATAACATATAGACTGAGGGCAAAAGAGGGTAGATATTATTTTTGACAGTTCCCAGACTCATTTATTGGTTTCTTGTATGGTTCTGCACACACACACACACACACACACACACACACACACACACACACACACACACACACACACACACACACAAATTACTATTAAAAAGAGAGCAAAAACAGGAGCCAGCAACAACAAAAGTTATAAAGATGACAACCATTTTGAGTATACAGTATAAGCTCTCATCTCAGCAATTCCTGAATATCAATAAAATGAACCCTGGATATTATGAACTAACGTCTTCTCTTTAAACTATCATTGCTTTGATCTCGTGACCGTAATTCCACTAAAACAGTTATAGACAGATAAGGTTAATACGATTATTTACTCTAGTTTGTTTAAAGCATATGTTTGCCTCTTGATGTTACAAGAGGAAACTGCTAGAAAACACTTTTTGGATTATATAATTCTGTGTTATTTATTTCATGATTCATACTTTAGTTTTATATCACTATATATTCTGATTTGCTGCAAATAATCTAAAACTTAAGTTATGGTATCAAACAAAATAGGTAGTCATTAAAAATACCTGCCAAAGTTAGAGAGGTAACAATAAATCTCTCAAATAATGATAAAATCAGGGATAGCTTGTTTTTTATCTCATCTGTGCAAGCAAATAAGTAAATAAATAAATACATAAATAAATAGATAAATGAATAAAAAAAATAAATAGGTTTTCAAAATTCGTGAGGTCCCATCTTGCATCTTATAAACAATCGCATCGGTTCCAACAACAATTTTTTCTTAGATTGCGAGACAAATATAAATTAATAACTATACAAATAGAGTAATTTCTATGAAATGCTGTTAATAGTAATTCAAACTGACGTTAAAGCTAACGTTAACCATAGTTTACCTTTACGAGGGTATAATCGTTTTCTTTAGAACAGACTTCTGGTTTTCTCTGAAGCCAAACCAAAACATCATACCGAGTGCAGTGTCATGTAGTTGAAGGAAAACTTGGTTCCTCTCTTTCATATTTCAAGTAAGTTTGCAGTATTCTTTCGTCAGTGGCCATACAGGGTATCTCCTAATATTTAGGATAAACTGTAAATCATTCAGTGAAAAGTGTAGAGATGCTAATCAAGCTAATCTCTTGTTATGACCTTGCCAACGAATTCTTCGTAGGACTAACCTGGGTAGCCATGCGTATCGACACTCGGAAGTCTACAGTTAACTAGAATTATTAATGATTAAACGTGAATTGGCTTTCTGTTTTTTATGATAATCTATGTAATCGTAATGGTCGAAGGAATCGCGATTAACGGCGAATCATATACGGGAAACTGGCCATGAAATGACTACGTGTGGAGTGTGGCATCAGTTCAGACATTTGTTTTGATTCGGTTGTTCTACACCGCACAGTGAGAGTCTTGATACATATGATCCTAGCTCGTCCGTGCGCCACTTTATTAAAGTTAATTGTTAAGTTGCCATATAAAAAAGTACAAGGGATAGAACATATATTAATAAAGTCAAGTATTGCATATAGAAAGATACTTTCGAAGCAAACTTTCTATCATTATTCATTTTTATTTCCAAAGAATTTGACAGTTGTAGCTTCTACGTTTAGGCATTATTATTATTATTATTTAAGCTACAGCCTTAGTTGGAAAAGCAGAATGCTACAAGCCCAATGGAAAGGTAAATGATAAAGTAAAATAAATACGACAAAAATAAGATGTTTTCTTATAAATAGCAGAGCACTCGATAAAAATGCTAGGGTAGCACATAGGCAAAATTCAAACCGATGAACCCCAAACTCCAGTATTTTATGAGCTCTCAAAAACAAATGAATATATCTCGACAAAATCTATCACTCAATTACTGGGTTGTTCATGCATAAAATTTATACATGGCTTAATATGTCTCTTGTCTTCAATTTTTGGCGTATGTCCATCTTTCAAAAAAGGTATTTTGAAAGTTTTCGTACAAACATCTATTATGTGGATATTGTGATTTATGGTGATATAATAAAACGGTGGAGGCTTTATATGGACCATCTAACCACCAAGGTGCTTTTAAAAGACGATTTGCATCTTTGTCCTACAAATTGGCATCAGATACTGACCATTTTCCACGCTTATCCTAGAAAGCGCTAAAATCAGTTTAGCTATGCGGTTGCAATAACGTTTTTTCGGTCGACGGTATCTTTTTTTTAAAAAAACAGAAATTCAAGTATACATTGGACGGTTCCACATATAGATCTAGCAGATCTATATACGAAGTAATTTTGCAACAGCAATAATAACCGCCATTACGCTTGAAGACGAAGTTCAGACAAAATATGTGGACGACATATTGATATTTCGTGGAAGATTCCTCGTGGTTAAAATACGCTTATTGTCGGACTTACTGATTTTGTACTATGGTGGATTCATATCAACCGTGCATTTGATGCCTAGGTCCGTCCCTTACGACGCTCCTGATTGGCTGTTGATAAGCCAATCACAGGGCTGAAAACTATATCTCGAGAGAGTTCACATAGATAGGATCTATGTTCCACCTCTCCTGAGGATACTGTTGAAAGACGTTTCCCTCAGGAGAGGTGGAACATAGATCCTACCCATGTGAACTCTCTCTCGAGAGACTGAGAGTTTCCAGCCATGTGATTTGTTTATCAACTGCCAATCAGGAGCGTCGTAAGGGACTGGCCTAGATATCAAATGCACGGCTGCAGTGAGTCTACCATAGTGATCAGATGTGAAGCAGAACTTAAAAAGTACAAGAGAAATCCTTTAGTGACTGTATCAATAATATCAATAATTAGGGAGATGTCTATCACTAATTACAAATTCTCAATATGTAGGAAATACGTTTTTCGATATCGAACATTCCGTTTAATCATTACTAGACCTATATATTTCAGTAAAGGCGTTACAATAAGATAATTTATGAGCCTCTTATCTTTCTTCAAATGCCAGTATCATGTCATTAAAAAGAGAGTTAACAGAGAGAATTATATATCTAAGTGTTTCACGTTTCAAATATTGCTGCATAATATTGCAAAAATAATAATAATAAATAAATAAACAAATATATAAATTATCTAGTTTTGCTGGTTTGTCCAAGTTATTAACGAGGGGAAATAAAATGCTTTATAAGAATCACTTTTAAGTATACACTTTATTCTAAATTTTTTCTGCATCTTGCTCCTTCCAAATGTAAAATCTGACCCTGAATTCTTTGAATAAATGAAAAGTAATGAATTTTATCAATTTGATGTTAAGTGACATGTCACAGGAAGACTTTTGCCCCCTCTTATATACAGAAGGCTATTTTGATCTTTAGCTGTCCACCATACATGTTCTTTGAGATATGATATATATATATATATATATATATATATATATATATAATATATATATATGAATAATTATCACATCGAACCGTGATCCATTTATATATCAATTCAAGCTACAAATGTCCTTTAATATCTAATTCACTTTACCTCCCAAAATGATATATTTTCATATATGTACCGAAGGGGAATTTTTTTTAATTGATAATAATTTCGTCCCCCCATGGGATCGAACCACCGTCCAAGTGGACGGTGACGAAATCAGGACAGTCAGTGACGCTATCCAACATTCAGCCAACAGAGACGCTATAAGTTCATATCGATTCGGACCTTACAAATCACCCTCGATCTGGGTGCTTTCGTAATTAGAATCGATATGAAACCCCGTCTACCATGTTGGCCAATTCGAGCGTTTGACAGCACGTAGCCTTTTGTTATGAATAATTATCACATTGAAACCGTGATCCATTTATATACAATTCAAGCTACAAATGTCCTTTAATATCTAAATTCACTTTTACCTCCCAAATGATATATTTTCATATATGTACCGAAGGGGAATTTTTTAATTGATAATAATTTCGTCCCCCCATGGGATCGAACCACTGGTCAAGTGGACGGCGGGGACGAAATCAGGACAGTCAGTGACGCTATCCAATCAGCCAACAGAGACGCTATAAGTTCATATCGATTCTGACCTTACACAAATCACCCTCGATCTGGGTGCTTTCGTAATTAGAATCGATATGAAACCCCGTCTACCATGTTGGCCAATTTCGAGCGTTTGACAAATGTCCTTTAATATCTAATTACGAAAGCACCCAGATCGAGGGTGATTTGTAAGGTTAGAATCGATATGAACTTATAGCGTCTCTATTGGCTGATTGGATAGCGTCACTGACTGTCTGATTTCGTCCCCGTCCACTTGGACGGTGGTTCGATCCCATGGGGGGACGAAATTATTATCAATTAAAAAATTCCCCTTCGGTACATATATGAAAATATATCATTTGGGAGGTAAAGTGAATTTAGATATTAAAGGACATTTGTAGCTTGAATTGATATATAAATGGATCACGGTTCGAATGTGATAATTATTCATAACAAAAGGCTACGTGCTGTCAAACGCTCGAATTGGCCAACATGGTAGACGGGGGGGGGTTTCATATCGATTCTAATTACGAAAGCACCCAGATCGAGGGTGATTTGTAAGGTCAGAATCGATATGAACTTATAGCGTCCTCTGTTGGCTGATTGGATGGCGTCACTGACTGTCCTGATTTCGTCCCCGTCCACTTGGACGGTGGTTCGATCCATGGGGGACGAAATTTATTATCAATTAAAAAATTCCCCTTCTTGGTACATATATGAAAATATATCATTTGGGAGGTAAAGTGAATTAAGATATATTAAAGGACATTTGTAGCTGAATTGATATATAAATGGATCACGGTTCGATGTGATAATTATTCATAACAAAAGGCTACGTGCTGTCAAACGCTCGAATTGGCCAACATGGTAGACGGGGTTTCATATCGATTCTAATACGAAAGCACCCAGATCGAGGTGATTTGTAAGGTCAGAATCGATATGAACTTATAGCGTCTCATGTTGGCTGATTGGATAGCGTCACTGACTGTCCTGATTTCGTCCCCGTCCACTTGGACGGTGGTTCGATCCCATGGGGGGAACGAAATTATTATCAATTAAAAAAATTCCCCTTCGGTACATATATGAAAATATATCATTTGGGAGGTAAAGTGAATTTAGATATTAAAGGACATTTGTAGCTTGAATTGATATATATATATATATATATATATATATATATATATATATATATATACTAAAAAATTGGAGCTGCAGCTCTCGAAATCATACTTGTAGGCGTCCAGGGAAAGGCATTCGATAGAATTGAAGGCTTATTGCTAATGCCGACGTTTCACAACTACATTGTTGCATCTTCAATGCTGAAATACAGCGAGTTGATTCAATCATAATATATAACTAAAATCACTACAGTATTCTCTTATTTAAAATGTTAACTCATTTAAAAATCAATAAAAAACACCATTGACACGAGAAGAAGGACATACCCAGACGGGAGTTAGAAGGAAACTGTTTAAACAAAATTACAATAATAATAATAATAAACAAGGTACACACACGTATAATAAGGCAACGATAAGACAAATAGGGCCATTAAGCAATAAACAATTGTGTAGATGATGTTTGGGTGTTTAATGATGAGACAGTTAATTTGATCATTATGGACTCTAAGGTTGTTAGGGCATTGCTTTTCTGCGTTTGTCCTATTATCTGAAAATCTTTGTTATCTATTTAAGTTTTATATAATTTGGAATGATTCCTTATATTGGATTGTTTTGGGTTGGACAGTCTGCTTCCGGTTCTAAAACTAACTCCTCTATAGGCGTCTTTGCGTACCCTTAGCAGTCGTTTGGTACATCCAACGTCCCCTAGTTAGACCTGGGGCAAGTATACTTATAAACAACGTTGGATGTAAACAACGGACCAACTTTGTCCTTGAGCTTGAAGAAGGACCCGATGGTGCAAGGACTTTTGGGAATCAGTTTTAGATTTAAGGCAGGCAATTCTCTCTGAAGTAAATTTAGACACTTCTCCTAAAATAATTATCATATAAGTAAGGGAACGTTGCAAACATTTTCATTTTTAGCACAGTATGTATAGCAGTGGGCATTTCCATTTTCTTATCTAAGAACTTGTTTAAGGCTCTGAAGAAGAAAGACCCTTTGAGGAAAACAGTTATTACTAAAGTAGTTAGCCAAGGTTACGACCTCTTCGTGGAAGGTCATCCAACTGGACGAGTGTGTAAAGGCCCTGTGGAGGAGAGTAGAAATGGAGTTTAATTTAAAATTAAAATGACAGAAGCTATAGAAATTCTTACCCAAACCTGTAAAAGTATCTTTACTATAAATCCCTTGTCCATTTCTAGTGACAATAACATCCAGGAACGGCAATTTGTTATTAGATTCCTTCTCCAGGGTGAACTTGATGTTCGGGTGCTGGGAGTTAACATAGTCTAAAAAGGAGTCGGCATTAAAATCTTCGTAGCCTCTGTATAAAAGAAGTCATTACATACTCGTCTAGTTGGATGACCTTCCACGAAGAGGTCGTAACCTTGGCTAACTGCTTTAGTAATAACTGTTTTCCTCAAAGGGTGTTCTTCAGAGCCTTAAACAAGTTCTTAGTTAAGAGAATGGAAATGCCCACTGCTATACATACTGTGCTAAAAATGAAAATGTTTGCAACGTTCCCTTACTTATATGATAATTATTTTAGGAGAAGTGTCTAAATTTACTTCAGAGAGAATTGCCTGCCTTAAATCTAAAACTGATTCCCAAAAATCCTTGCACCATCGGGTCCTTCTTCAAGCTCAAGGACAAAGTTAGTCCGTTGTTTACACCCAACGTTGTTTATAAGTATACTTGCCCCAGGTTTAACCAGGGGACTTACGTTGGATGTACCAAACGATGCTAAGTGTATATACGCATAGACGCTCATAGAGGAGTTAGTTTTAGAACCGGAAGCAGACTGTCCAACCCAGAACAATCCAATATAAGGCATCATTCCAAATTATGCAAAACTTACATAGATAACAAAGATTTTCAGATAATAGGACAAACGCAGAAAAACAATGCCCTAACAACCTTAGAGTCCATAATGATCAAATTAACTGTCCCATCATTAAACACCCAAACATCATCTACACAATTGTTCATTGCTTAATGGCCCTATTTGTTTTATCGTTGCCTTATTGCACGTGTGTGTGCCTTGTTGTTTATTATTATTGTAATTTTGTTTAAACAGTTTCCTTCTAACTCCCGTCTGGGTAGGTCCTTCTTCTCGTGTCAATGGTGTTTTTTTCATAGATTTTTAAATGAGTTAACGTTTTAAATAAGAGAATACTGTAGTGATTTTAGTTATATATTATTATAAGTTTTTTTATGATTAATTATTAAGAATCAACTCGCTGTATTTCAGCCTTGAAGATGCAACAATGTAGTTGTGAAACGTTGGCATTAGCAATAAGCCTTCAATTCTATCGGAATGCCTTTCCCTGGACGCCGACAAGTATATATATATATATATATATATATATATATATATATATATATATATATATATATATATATATATATATACTATATGTGTATCCGTTCATTTTCATGCAAGTAATGCTCACTGTATCTAATTCTCTATCGTTTTCGCAGGTTTGATGGAATTGCGCGGGAAACCTCTTCCCGCCATGTCAGGATTTCGAAGGAGACGTTTGCTACAGAAGAGGAATGGCAGACGTTTTCGACATCCTTCGGCTTCCTGTATGCAAAGGCTTCTATCTGAAGCTGTCTGTTCATAATTCCATGATTTCGTATCTTATATCTTCATTGAAAGTAGCTTTAAAGGTGTAAGTCAAGATTACTGCACTATAAGCTGCGATACATGAATCTACTGTGGTACTTTTTGAAAAGCAGTAGTGCTAACCCAGTGCGTAGTATACCATAAAATGGAGTGTGTGATTTACAGGCCTCTATCTGAAGCTGTCAGTTCAGTATTTCTTGATTTCAGATCTTATATATTCATCAAGAGTTGTAACTCAGGATTACTGCACTATAAGCTGTGATATATGAATGTTTTATGGTACTTTTTGAACGTACTATAATACACAGTGGGTAATACCATCAACTGGAGTGTGTAATTTAAAGGCCTCTATTTGAAGCGGTTTGTTCAGTATTTCATAACTTCAGATCTTATATATTCATTAAAAATGGGTAAGGGGTTTAAAGTTGTAAAACAAGGTTACTGCACTATAACCTGTGTCTGTGCGAATCATGTATGGCACTTCCAGAAAAGTATTAATCCATGAGCAGTGTGTAGTGCCGTAAGTAATGGAGTGGGTAATGTGAAGTGATTGTTGCCATAGAGGGTAATGTTGTGAATTGTGATTGTTGACAAAGAGCTTGGCATCATGGCAAAACGGAAAAGGAGGGTTTGTACGAACAAGGCCGAAAACAAAGGAGGCAAAGCAGCCAAGAGGACCGTTGCAAATAGCACCGGTGTTGTATCCGTCAGTACTGTGACTCTGAGGCATAGCAGAGCCCTCATTCGTTCGGTTGTGGATTATCCAACAGTGCAGTTGTATGATACAAGCACTAATGGGAAGTTTGTATACCATGTTTCGAATTCTGGGAACTTGAAACTGACAGATCCAAATAGGGCCACTGTCACTCCAACTTTGCGTCAGCTGGAGCACATTGCAGATGACATGGTGAAAACCAACGTTCTGGAGTTGAAGTGGGCCAATGGCGGCTCCGAGTTCTACGATTATGATGGCGTCACTCGTCTGCGAGAAATCCTTACGTGTAAGGTGGTGAAAGATGCTATGGAAAAAGGTAATAGGTTCCTGTTTGACTGTGAAATTCCAGAATCTCAGTCTTTCCAGACTCCAGTCAGTCGGGGGAGTCTTGAGGTCTTTTGGACGATGGTTGACCAAGACGCCCCAGGCGAGAGAGTGACGCTGAATGGAAAGAGCATAGCGAGCGCAAGTCTTTGCACGTTAATGTCTCCAGAGGCTTCTGTGAATGAAGAGGTCATTGATCAGATCTCTCAAATTCTGAATGAAAATTCCAAATTGTACCGTACTGTGGTGGTCGGCAGCAAAACAATTGATGAAAACATACCGCTGCTGATTAGCAGAATGAAACATCTATTTGGAGACTCCTTAGTGAACGTGAATATTCTCATATATACAAATGTTTCTAATGAAGGTTACAGCTTGTCAGAGAAACAACACCATCTACTGATGCACCAGCATTTCGTGTTTGGTATCTACTCTTTAGATGAAGACAAAGTTCTCTACGTTGATACTCTGGCTAAGCCTATCCCAAAGTTCTTCATGGCATGTTTTGTCAAATTATCGGAGGTGTTGGGTAAGGAGGCCATATATTTTGGGTCTTGTCACGAAGAAAAAGCATCTCTTGGGCACAGTTTCTGTCGTGATGATTGTCTGTATCCATATCAAAGTTGCGCTGCCCTAGGAGGAATTGCTGTCATAATTGGTATGTGCATTTTCACCCTGGATAGGCAGATGTTCCAGATTATGACCGGCCAATTTACTTGTGAAGAATCAGCAGCCAAAGTTTCATACTTGAGGGATATCTCAATTCATTCACATTTTTTAAGGCTGGTGATCATTAACTGGATAATGAATGGGGTTATTGAGTTGTCCCAGATATACAAAGAAGCAAATATACAAAGGTGTTACCAGGGATTGCAGCTGAAAACTCGTGTGTCATCCAGAGATTTAGAAACTGGCGTAGGAGAGGAACTGAACCACTCAACTCTCACAGTCAAAACAGAATTTAGACCGAGTAAATCATATTCAGATTTGGATCATGTAATCCATAACGTCGGAAAGGCTCATAATGAGAATATCTCCAGGGCTTTAGTTTGTCCCGTAAATAAAAGGTTTGCAGGAGACAAGATGGCGGTGGATAAAACAAAAGCCAGTGCTTTAAAACTTGGTGAGGCAAGTTCTGGGAGATGTTCCATTTTAAATATTAACTTAAAGACAAAGAGAAAAAAATTTCTATCCCAAGGATTTGATAATGCCAGTGATTTACAGCATGTAACTTATGTTAAAACATGTGATGGGCAACTCTCTATTTCCTTGGATGAGGTTAGCCACTTGTTACAATCTTACCCTGGGATATCTTTCAAAAAGAATGAGTGTGCCTATTGTATAGAGTGCACCCTAGCTACTGGTGTCAAAAGATATAAATTCTTCAGGTGTTCACCAGATAAAGGAAAGGACGATGAGAGTGTATTAAAGGAAATACAAAACTTCTTCAAAATAGATAAATTTTTAGAGTGGATAGATGATGATACAAATCCTAAGGGCAAAATATGTGACAAGACTCCACGCCATAATTCACCAAGATCTCCAGCGAAGAATATGAAACACGAAGATGATTTTGACCCAGAAATAACGATAGAGCTGAATGAAGGTTTGAATTCATCTTTTCAGTGCAAAGTTCAAAAGACTGCAGATAACAAAGCTGGCACTACAAATAGCGCTTCACGTCCCACGAGGTCAGGCAAATCACCAGTTGCTGCCCGTGAAGAGCTGCCAGCAGACAATCATAAGTTGCCTTCCCCTCCTAAAGGTGATTTACCTAATGGGTCAAAAACCCATAAGATATCCACTGCAAATATGATAAGAGTTGGCTGTAAACATGGACGGGTGCCCGTCTACTTTGGAGAGGTACAGCATCTACTGATAGGGCGCCCAACTATAGTTTTTCGAAAGAACAAATGCTATTATAGCTTAGAGTGCACTTTTTATAATGGTATCACTGGCTATAAGAATTTCCGTTGTAACAAGGCTAGAGGTAGGGATGATCTTGATACTCTGAAGCTTATTAATGAGTTTTTAAAAGTGGAGAATTTTACCCCATGGGTAAGGGAAAACCTTAAGTTAAAATCTAAGAACAAGGGTAAAAGGGATAGTAAAGGTAAAAGTCTTAAGAAATCAAAGAAAATTGGTTCCAGGGCCCTGGATGGACGGAAGGTGCTTCAGCCAGAAGGGGAAGATATTGTAGTCATTGGAAATGACAATTCTTCAAAAGTTATGGAAGAGGACACGGTGCAGATTTGTATGGAGATCAGTGACACAGGTGTGGTTGACAAGTATGTAACCTCACACCCAGATAACTTTGAAAGCGATGTTCATAACAATCCCTCCACTTTGAGTTTTGAGAGAATAAAGGAATTTATTGTTGGCAAGCCTAAAGTTCACTTCAGAAGGGCTAAGAATATGTACAGAGTGGAGTGTCTCTTGTGGAATGGAAACAAAGTGCACAGGAATTTCCCATGTACCACCTCAACTAAAGCAGAAACTCTTGAGGAAATTGAAAACTTTCTAAGAAGTGACAAGGCTGTGAACTGGGTACAGAATTACGACGAGTCGTGGATCTTTCAGTATGAGGTGAAGGCTGGGATTGAAACCAGGAATTGTTTAGACAAGATTCCATTTGATATAACAAAGCATTTTATTTATGATAAAAAGATTGTCAAGCCTGAGTACTCCAAAGAAACCTGTTGGGTGTCTGTGACTGAAAACACAAAGTGGGGCAAAACCCACCGATATGATGAGACTTACAGAATCATAGGTTCCACTGCCAGATATGACCCTAATACTGTAATTGCGTATGTGTACTTGAACTGTGCCTCCAAGACAAATGAGTGTCGCTCTGCGTGTGGTGCCTTACTCACTTCTCTCACGTGTCAAGATAACATATGTGATAATTGTGGGGCGTCCTTGGACACAGGGAGGGAATGCTCTCATTGCAAGACAACGACTAGCTCCCAGTGGTATTACAAAGGAGAACCGCGGGAGCTTTGTGCCACGTGTTACACTTACAGGCAGAGGAAAGGCTGTGATAGACCAGTCGAATTTAAAGTTAAGGGCAGCAGAAACTCTAGGAAGATTCACCACGAGCATTTGCAGTGCCAATGGCGGATGAAGCTGGAAATGAAACTGAACAGCCTGAACACTTGGAGTGTGTATGAATCAAGTGAGAACATCAACTACCACGTTTCCTTGCCCGTTCAGGAAAACAAGAAACCAGCGCTGGGAATCCGAGATATGTGGGACAAGCTGAGAGTGTCGCGGAAGGCGACATCGCTGCAGATCCATACCATAGAGAGCAAAAGCGTGACGACAGCAGCCAGCAAGGAAGAGGTCTCCAACCAGATCACACACCCATTATCCCAAATTAAAGCTAGGTGCGAGTTAGTGGACAAGCATCACTCAGGGAAGAGAGCCACGGACGAGCACTACCAGACCATCTTGAACGTAGAGCACCCTACGGACAAGGACGAGTCCCTCTTCCAGGCCCCTCAGAAGGAAAAGCAGTTGCACAAGAAGCTGCAACTTGAAAGCGAGGCAAACCATACGAGGATCTGTGGGATTTGCTTTGAGGAAGGTGTTAATCCCCCTTTCACCTGCAGTACGAAGAGGGAGTTAGATGCCCACAAAAACAAGGTGCATAATAGCTATGGGGATCTCTGCGCCATATGTTACAGGGAGATAGGGATGGTGGTTAGATTTGAGGACAGCAGGGAATTAATGCAGCATCTGAATAAGCATAAAGTTAAGTATCACTGACTGCAAGAACTCTCTGCTCTGATGAACTGTTGTCCATAATTTCGACATTCCAAACGTGAGGACTTGGTATTTCATAGGGCTGTGTAATAGTGCTATGTGAAAAAATGGTTTAAGGGTGAAAAGGCAGTGGTAATTTCTTCAGCAGGTTACTGCATGTGTTAAGAAATAACTGTGTGGAATAGGAGCTCGGGGAAAAGGTATACATTCTTGTTTAAACAATTATCAGACAGTGAAAAGGGTTAAACTTGGATGTGATGTTTTTTTAATGAGAAATTTTTTTTTTCTTTTAGGATTAATGAACTTATATTTGTAACTGAATTTCGCTCCGTTCATGTTCATTTGAGTAAAAAACGTTTAATGAAGAAATGCCATCTGTTAATAATTGTACATGAAGTATAATAAAAAAATACAGCAGATACCAGCAGTTGTTTTATTGTATTCTAATTTCTCTTAATAATGAAATAGACATTTACCGACGTGACTTTTAAGGTAAAACTGATGTGCCAGTGTGTTTAAAATTCTAAATAAATGGAAGGTATTTGGATCAGCGTAATCATTCAATATAGATGACGGTGTGTTTACATAAAAAAAATGCTTCACGTTCGTCTTATGTATGACAAGTCTAGAGGCGTGAAGATACTTTATACAGGCTGTTATCATTTCTTTTTTTGGCTGGTAGATATTGTTATTATTACTACGTAGTTTACAAAGGCAAGTAGTGTAAGTCTTTAGACTTATAAACCTACTAGGGTCGTATAATTGCTAAGAGTTTATATAGGCAAGTAAAGTACAGCTTAAGACTTAAAGTCTAATGTATATTTACTGCGTAGTCTCCAAGAGCAAGTAAAATACAACTTGAGACTTAGTGTAGGGGTGTATATGTACTGTGTAGCCTACAAAAGCAAGTTAAGTACATCTTCAGACCTGTACGACTAGGGTTCACCCGACGGAACATGGCGTTGAGTCTACAGTAGTCGGTAGAGATAACGCATCGAGACATACCCAGGAAGAGTGCATGAGAATTATATTCCTTTAGCATGCATTGTCATGCCTGGTGCTCGAAGAGCTAACCCAGACATAAAATACAGAAACTTCAATCGAGTAGCTGTAGAATTCGTTATCGCAAAGGATATCCACGTATCCTGTTGACCACGAGCGGCGAGCCACTCACTAGTTCGCTTGATTCTAGAGCGGCTCGACTCTTAGTGAACTGCCGCTGAGTTCGTGCGTGTATGCAGTTAATATCTGCAGTCGTTCTAAAACAGTTCTTCGTGGTTGGTAAAAAGATCGGTATCATTAGGTATTCTTCGTTGGTGCTTGAAAGAACACAAAGCAGTGCATGAGTTACTTGTGTTAGTGAAACGAGGCTTAGTCTATTGAACGGTTGGAAAGTGCTGTTTATGAATGGATTCTGGTTGAGCAGAGAAATAAGTTATTGCCTACAAGGCCACGAGAACACATTGGACAATAACCAGCTTCTGGTTAGACTGTAGACACGAATTTCATCTAATCGTGTGAGAGAGAGAGACCCGGAAACCCTAGTATATAGCTACCCGGTTAGGGTGACGCTGGGTAACGCAAGATTGGGGTAACAGCTCAGGTGCAATTTTCGCACACATAAAAAAAGCTAGACTTATATCAAAGAGTCCCTGTGAGGTACGATAGCCTTAACCTTTCCAAAATTGTTTATTATTAATGAACTGAATAATTAACTAATGAACTGACTACGGCAACTGATGGTACTAGACGGTAACTTTACTTCTCGAGAATGAACTCTCTGATCAAACGCGCTTTGCTGATGCTACTACAATTTGGATTACTAACGGAAGGTAAGTGGTTTATTTTTCATTGATTTTCTTGATAAGTAATTACGAGGCTTTGAAGGCATAACTTTTACCGTAGTTTTAACCGTGACTTATATATATGATCCGTGCCGTGTAGGAAGATGAAATTTTAAAACTGATGTTCGTGTTGATAAATAGTTCTTTGTGATACGTGAAACAGATGTATGTATATATAATATATATATATATATATATATATATATATATATATATAGATATATATATATATATATATATTTAATTCCCGTCCTTTAAAATCAGGTCTGAATTTGAAAGACGCTCTCCCCGTCCCGTGGCGAGATCGACGGGCCTGCCAGGTCGATGACGAATACTTCGAAGAGGATTCGAGCCTTCTAACACTCTGTGACCCGGATGGAGCTCTCCCACCAGCGCATCGTGAGTGAGACTCTCTCTCTCTCTCTCTCTCTCCTCTCTCTCTCTCTCATAGCCGCAAATGATACTGTCAGTATAACAATGATCCCTGTACTACGTCAGTAACTGAGCCTTCCTCAGGTTGTATACATCTTACCCGCCCCGCAACGGGGTATTCCCGTCAGTGCACCTCATGCGGTGCACTTTAGGCATTACTTGAGGCTCTCTGAGGCGTTCCATAGGCTACCCAATTAATTCCTTTTGCTGCATCTCCGTTCACATTCTCTCTCTCCCCATCTGACTTTCCTGAACCCTCTCCTAGAACAAGTGATTCACAGCGCGATTGCTTCGAAGTTTTCCTCCTGCTACGCTTTTCAAACCTTTCGAATGTCTGTTTTACTTTCAGCGCGGGATGACCTTGTGGGTCCCGGCCGCCGCTTGGCCTTTGGCCTAAAAAACTCTCTCTCTCTCTCTCTCTCTCTCTATCTCTCTCTCTCTACTCTTCTCTCTCTCTCTCTCTCTCTATATATATAATAATAATATATATATATATATATATCATATATATATATATAATATCAGATATATCTGCCTCTTACCTGAATAATCTTCGCTGCTCTATTTTCCAGGTATGATAACCAGCGAAATGTTACGTCACTGCAAAGAGAATTCCGCGGACAATACAACCTTCCTGCTACTCTTGGTGAACGCTATCAACCACGCAGGTTAGTCACACCTGGAATGAATTTTACAAGTGTCAGTGAATGGGAAAATACGAAATAATTTTAGTTTTCAGTGAATAGGGAATTAATTATAGTTTTCAGTGAATGGGAAAATACGAATTTGGAAATAATTTTAGTATCCAGTGAATAGGAAAATGCCAACCTGGAAAAAATTTTTTTCCAGTAAATGGAAAAATACCAACCTGGAAATAATTTTAGTTTCCAGTTAATGGAAAAATACCAACCTGGAAATAATTTTAGTACCCAGTGAATGAAAAAATACCAATCTGGAAATAATTTGACAATTTCCAGTGAATGAAAAAATACCAACCTGGAATGAAGTCCACACTTGTCAGTGAACAGGATTATTTCCATAGAAGTAATCTCATATACAAATATGTTTGTGATATAATCCATGATCTATTTTCAACGCAAAAGATGTTAATAGATTTTTAACAGGCTTGATCGTGGCTGTCGACGTTTCCTACCACGGAAACTGCCATTTTTCAGGGATTCATTCTGTAGTAGTTCCTGTTGCTGCAGAGAAATGACATTTGTAAGAGAACCAGATGTCAGAACTTGACTGACATCTGGCGTCCTTGACGTAACGTTACGTTGAGGAAGATATATTAATACAATTAGCAATAACGTATGGTTTGTATCTATTGGAAAAAGTATCCAAATTCAGAGGAAACAGAGAAGTTAATGTATTTTTATTTATTGATTTATTTTTTTTGTCTATCACAGTCCTTCACTTCGACTGGGTGGTATTTATAGTGTGGGGTTCCGGGTTGCATCCTGCCTTCTTAGGAGTCCATCACTTTTCTTACTATGTGCGCCGTTTCTAGGATCACACTCTTCTGCATGAGTCCTGGAGCTACTTCAGCCTCAAGTTTTTCTAGATTCCTTTCCAAGGATCTTGGGATCGTGCCTATAGTGCTCCTATGATTATGGGTACGATTTCCACTGGCATATCCCATATCCTTCTTATTTCTATTTTCAGATCTTGATACTTATCCATTTTTTCCCTCTCTTTCTCTTCAACTCTGGTGTCCCATGGTATTGCGACATCAATGAATGATACTTTCTTCTTGACTTTGTCAATCAACGTCACGTCTGGTCTATTTGCAATTATCACCCTATCCGTTCTGATACCATAGTCCCAGAGGACCTTTGCCTGATCGTTTTCTATCACTCCCTCAGGTTGGTGCTCGTACCATTTATTAGTGCAAGGTAGCTGATGTTACTTGCACAGGCTCCAGTGGAGGGCTTTTGCCACTGAATCATGCCTCTTTTTGTACTGGTTCTGTGCAAATGCCGCATTCGCTTGCTATGTGGTTTATGGTTTCATTTTTCGTATTGCACTTCCTACATATGAGAGAGATGTTATTTCCGTCTATCGTTCTTTGAACATATTTGGTTCTTAGGGCCTGATCTTGTGCCGCTGTTATCATTCCTTCAGTTTCCTTCTTTAGCTCTCCCCTCTGTAGCCATTGTCATGTGTCATTGCTGGCTAGATCTTTAGTCTGTCTCATGTATTGTCCGTGCATTTTGTTGTTTGTTGCCAGTCCTCTGTTCTTGTCTGTCTTTCTCCTGTCTCTGTATATTTCTGGGTCTTCGTCTACTTTTATTAGTCCTTCTTCCCATGCACTCTTTAGCCACTCGTCTTCACTGTTTTGTTCAGATATTGCCCCAGTGCTCTGTTCTCGCTGTTCACGCAGTCCTCTATACCTAGTAGTCCTCTCCCTCCTTCCTTTCGTGTTATGTATAGTCTGTCCGTATTATTATTATTATTATTATTATTATTTATTATTATTATTATTATTATTATTATTATTATTATTATTATTCAGAAGATGAATCCTATCCATACGGAAGAAGTCCACAAATGTGGCCATTGACTCGAAATTCAAGAAATTCAAATTTCCATAGAATACGGTGTTCATTAGAAACAGGCAGAAGAACGTGAAAGGAAATACAGAAAGATGATGTCACTTACTAAGAGAGAGAGAGAGAGAGAGAGAGAGAGAGAGAGAGAGAGAGAGAGAGAGAGAGAGAGAGAAATAAAACGAATTCATAAATAAATCGATAAAAACGTTAATAAGCTATAAAAAATAAAGTGGGAATATTGTTTTAAGGTTCAACAGGTTCTAATTTTAGTGGAGGTAAGTAACAATATTGTGGGCATTATCTTCATGAATTATTATTATCATTTTTATTTGTCTACCACGCTGTTTCTAGTAGCACACTCCTCTGCATGAGTCCTGGAGCTACTTCAGCATACTATCATCTGATCTTATTTTATGTCTCTGTTTTCATTTTATCCTTTGAGCAGACACGAACATTAAAAATGAGACAGCTGAGATCGACCACCTGACGGAAAATGGCGTGAACACGTATAATCTCACGAGGGAAGAGTCGGCCGTATTCCTTGTCGTGGAGAAGGAACCGTTTGGGGTGAGTATTTTCGGAGTTTTTTATTTCTTTTATTTATTTATTTATTTTTTTGGTGGGGGGAGGGAGCTGTTTGCGTCTTCCAGTTAAGTCAATTTTTTTACAGGACATAATGGCTTTTATGTTTATTGGTTCCTCGAAAGAATGTAAATAGCACAATTACCAATTTAAATGTGTTATTTTTTAAAGGTGTTACTTTTTAAATGTCTTGTTTTATAATTATCTTATTTTTTTTAAATGTCTCATTTTTTAAATGTCGCATGTTTTAAAATGTCTCATCATTTAAATGTCTTATTTTTCAAATTTCTAATTTTTTAAATGTGGCAATTTTTAAATGTCTTATATTTTAAATGTTTAGTTTTTTAAATGTCTTATATTTTAGATGTCTCATTTTTTAAATATCTCATTAGAATGCCCTTGAAACTCAGGTTAGACTGAGCTTGAATCTTAAAAAATGACATAGTGGATTTTAAAATGAATATATATATATATATATATATATATATATATATATATATATATATATATATTATATGATTTAGATAATACAGAATAGTTTCTAATTAAACGAAAAAAAAATGTGATTAATTCTAACGTCTTACTTCACAGATATGCGAAATAAGTACGCATTCTGACCACCCATACACACCCATACCACACCAGAAACCGGCGTAAGACTATAATCGTATATATACTATAGTCCATGAAACTCTCAGACAAGCACGCCCAATGAAACTCTCGGCCGCGGTCCATGAAACTCTCAGCCACGCACTCCCCATGAAATTCTCAGCCGCGGCCCATGAAACTCTCAGCCGCATTCCATGAAACTCTCAGCCACGCACGCCCCATGAAACTCTCAGCCACGGCCCGTGAAACTCTCAGCTCCAACCCGGTGTGGCCTGTGTCATTGGCTTTAACCTTAAATAAGATAAAAGCCATGGCGGCTAGAGGGCTGAAAGTTGGTATTTTTGATGATTGGAGGGTGGATGATCAGCATACCAATTTGCAGCCCTCTAGCCCCAGTCGTTTTGAAGCCCTGAAGGCGGACAGAAAAACGCGAACGGACAGACAAATATCTCGGTGCATGTGACAAAAAATTCACAATTTATGGAAAACCTCCAATTACGGACGGTCGATTCGGTTCGAAACTTATTGTAGCCGAGTTGAGGGGGGAAAAAGGGAACCTGTAATACAGGGAACCCCTAAATTACTGTAGGGGAACAAATGATGTGGGTAATCCCATACAAGGCTCTCCCCCGCCCCCCCTCCTTTTTACCTGGGAATCAATTTCTTTCGTGGGGCCAGTCGCCGTTTTTCAATTATGTTAATTTTCTTTCGTGTTTTCGGTCATTTTCGTTCATTCGTTTCTTGTACTCTCTTTCTTTCTTTTGTTTGTTTGTTTTTTCCTCTCGTGAATTACCATCCTTAATGTACGAAGATAACACATGACAGTCAAGTTTGCGTTTGACAAACCTGAGCTGGCAAATTATTCTTTTTTTTCTAAAGCTAAAATCTTGACAGTTAGTTAAAAATAGATACTGCGCCCTGTATATGTGTGTAAGTGTCATATGGATTATACGCAAATATATATTCTCACTAGCATTATTATTATTATTATTATTATTATTATTATTATTATTATTATTATTATTATTATTATTATTATTATTATTATTATTATGAACTGGAAGATAAACCCTATCCATATCGAGCAAGCCTACAGCCTAGACGATGGTGCTCATTTGAAATACGTAACAGAAGATAACAGGAAATACGTAAAGAAAGGTTGTTAAAAAAACAATTAATAGGTGAATAGGCAACGAGATAAAAACATAAATAAGAAAATATACAAGTTGAATTGTTTTAAAATAAAAAAAAGCAAAAAAAAAAAAGAAAATGCTCTGTATCTACGGTCGAACTTTCGTGGATCTAATGTACGAACATCCTCAGGGAAATTGTAGTACAGATACACACACACATAATATATATATATAGTATATATATATATATATATATATATATATATATATCTATATATATATATACATATATATACATATAGATATATATATATATATATATATATATATATTATATATATATATACATATCTCTTTTGAATCCATTCCAGGTTAACTCATGGTACAGCGACTCGCTTTCCTCCACTTTCTTCCCGTCTCTCGACCTGGAAGAGTTACTGACAAATCTCACGGAGAGCTTCAGAACCGACAGCAATTTCCCATTTGCTGTCAATAGGCTAGTGTACTTCTTTTGCGAGGTAGGATTAATACCTTGACTTTTTTGGGGGGGTGGGAGTGGCGGGGTTGGGAGGGGGGTTGGGTGGTATTTTCTGCTCTGTTTTACAGAAGGGTACGTATATCTTTCTGCAGTGATTATTACATTTTGATTATTTATTTACTGCCTTAAATTTTTTTTTGTTTTTTGGTATTTTCTATTCTGTTTCACACAAGGGCAAATCTTTGCAGTGATTATTATTATTATTATTATTTTTATTATTTTTTTTTTTTTTTTTGCTCTATCACAGTCCTCCAATTCGACTGGGTGGTATTTATAGTGTGGGGTTCCGGGTTTGCATCCTGCCTCCTTAGGAGTCCATCACTTTTTTCTTACTATGTGTGCCGTTTCTAGGATCACACTCTTCTGCATTAGTCCTGGAGCTACTTCAGCCTCTAGTTTTTCTAGATTCCTTTTCAGGGATCTTGGGATCGCGCCTAGTGCTCCTATGATATGGGTACGATTTCCACTGGCATATCCCATATCCTTCTTATTCTATTTTCAGATCTTGATACTTATCCATTTTTTCCCTCTCTTTCTCTTCAACTCTGGTGTCCCATGGTATTGCGACATCAATGAGTGATACTTTCTTCTTGACTTTGTCAATCAGCGTCACGTCTGGTTCTGTTTGCCACGTAATCACCCTATCCGTTCTGATACCATAGTCCCAGAGGATCTTTGCCTGATCGTTTTCTATCACTCCTTCAGGTTGGTGCTCGTACCACTTATTACTGCAAGGTAGCTGATGTTTCTTGCACGAGGCTCCAGTGGAGGGCTTTTGCCACTGAATCATGCCTCTTTTGTACTGGTTCTGTGCAAGTGCCGGGCATTCGCTTGCTATGTGGTTTATGGTTTCATTTTTCGTATTGCCACTTCCTACTAATAAGGGAGAAGATGTTATTTCCGTCTATCGTTCTTTGGACATATCTGGTTCTTAGGGCCTGATCTTGTGCCGCTGTTATCATTCCTTCAGTTTCCTTCTTTAGCTCTCCCCTCTGTAGCCATTGCCAATTGTCATCGCTGGCTAGTTCTTTAGTCTGTCTCATGTATTGTCCGTGCATTGGTTTGGTTTGTTGTGCCAGTCCTCTGTTCTGTCTGTCTTTCTCCTGTCTCTGTATATTTCTGGGTCTTCGTCCACTTTTATTAGTCCTTCTTCCCATGCACTCTTGAGCCACTCGTCTTCACTGGTTTTCAGATATTGGCCCAGTGCTCTGTTTTCGATGTTGACGCAGTCCTCTATACTTATTATTATCATTATTATTTATTATTCTCTTCTTTTAGTTACATTATATATATATATATTTTAATTAATTAATGTATTTAGTTATATATGTAATATATGTATATATATTATATATATATATATATATATATAAATATATATATACGTATATATACATAAATAAATAAATAAATATAATATATATATATATATATATATATATATATATTTGTTATTTATTTATACATGTATATATATACGTATATAGTACATATATATATATATGTATGTATGTATGTATGTATGTATGTATGTATGTATGTATATATATATATGTATATGTACGTATGTATGTATGTATAAGTATGTTAAGTTTTGCACACTTCACCTTGCATGAACATGTCTCTTAACTATGGCTAGATGAAAAGAATCCTGCGCCCTCATATAAAATGCCTTATCTCCCCCCAAATCAGAAACTCCACGCCCCGCCCTACCGACCGGCGAAATGGGACGCCCTCACCCTCCTGTGGATGATCCTGGTCATCATCGTCATCGCCTTGGTCACGGGCACAGGTATATAATAATAATAATAAAAATAATAAAAAAAAAAAGTTATTTTAAATGGAACTAGGGATTCAGTATCAAAGATAGAATGCAACTATACTGTTTTGAATTGAATTGACTGAGTTATAGAATTTAGGCCAAAGGCCAGGCGCTGGCACCTGCGAGGTCATTCAGCGCTGAAATGGAAATTGACAGTAAGGGGTTTGAAAGGTGTAACAGGAGGAAAACCTCAAAGCAGTTGGAATGCAAGATAGAAGAAAAAGAATATGAAAGGTGGTACAGTAAAAGGAACGACAGGGGTTACATTTACTCCTTTCAATTCCAGTTTCCGTAGGGGAATAGTGCCATCCGTTTACCTCACGCGGTGCACTGTAAGCAGTATAGTACTTAAGGTTCCTTGCAGCGTCCCTTCGGCCGCTGGCTGTAGCCCCTTTCATTCTTTCTACTCTCAATGAAAGTTTCAGCGCTGAATGACCTCGTAGGCCCTCAACGCTTGTACTTCGGCCCGAATCATATAATTCCACTCCCGTTTCAGTGATCCACCTCATCATGGTCCGGTACAAGGCCTTCCACAAAGGCGACGCCCCTGGGGAACAACTCCGGCAGCACCGCGGCAGACCAAGCCTTGGTCCTCTCTCCATGGAGATGGAGGATTTCGGAACGACGCCCTTCCAGCCCAGTAGGAATCTGCTCCTGAGCACTGACGACGTCACGGTCGTGTCCTCACAACAACAACAGACGTCCTCCACAGCAAATCTCTTAGAGTCCTAAAGCATAATTGTCTCTGTATTGATGTGCGTCAAATGTGTGTGTGTAACCAGATACCGCCATCTGCTCATTTGAACTGGTTTGAGTCCTAACGTTCTATGACAAATATGCCACACGCACGTGTATAATGGTATGTGTTTAATGCACGCTGGTAAACGTGCTATATAAGCATGTAAATAGGTGTGCGTCTAATGGATGTAAGCAATTACCCTATTTGCATCTAATGTTCGTTGACGAACAATGTGAGCACATAGATTAGGTCTAATGTGTGACAAGTAGCCACTGAACACCCTGATGCTCATGCGTCTAACGTGTGTAGAAACATATGCCATGTGTATGCGTATACAGAAGTTTATCTAATGATATATAAAGATGTGCATCTAACATGGAGATGAACCTGCTGTACATGCGTATGCATTTGAATAAAGTTATGTACACCACGGTCTAGATAATAATACACCTAGAGTACTACACGTTCCTGGTTTGCATAGGGTAAGTTCTGGTACATTCTCCTACAGCAATGTCAGTCCTCAGACCAGAATATACATTTTCAGGGGAAAAAAATAAAAATCCGTATTTCTTTACATTGGTTAGTGTATATATTAGTACCTTATAGCTCAGGACATTCGGACAAAGCGACACGAAGATATTAATCGTCACTGGTTTTTGCGATTGGGCGTTGCAAAGACCGTGATCATCGGCGGCGATGTTAAATACAGAATTTACCATTGCAAAGTGATGTTGGTCAAGATATCGCTTTAACTGCAGAGTGGAATTATCAGCACGGAGTTAACATTGACTATCAGGTAATTAGAGGTCCAAGCTAGGTTGATAACCACTTATAAACGGCTACTGTCATCGTGGTTCTCGTATACGCTATAATTCATTCTATTTAGGTAAACTTAATGAAGAAAGATCATTGACGATCAGTCACCAAAGGTTTCCTGCAAGAGTTAGCCAAACAAAAATCGGTCTCTGAGAAAGCTTATCTAGTTTATTGAAGCCTGGAGTATATAGAACAAACCGTGTGGCTTAAGAATCTTACGTTGTTGGATATTTTTTATGCAAGTGTTGCTATTCTGCCAATTTGTTTGTAGATATATTTTTTCTTTTTCAACTTCGTCACTGACTTTTACTAATTATGTGGCCTGAAAACCGAGGAGAGTTCCCTACCCAGAACTCGAAAAAAAAGAAAAGAAGAAAGAAAAAAAATTCAGACTAGGCCTATAATGTAGGCTTCTTACATAAAGTTTTCGGACACGCGTCGTTTTTACGCTTATTATTAATCCTGTTATTTGTGGTCTTTGATTCAATTAAAATCGAGTCGGTAATTTTACAAAAAAAAAAAAAAAAAAAAAAAAAAAAACTCCACTGGGCGTCGTCTTTAGTACTATCCCCTCGGGATGAACGCAAAGAAATAGACAAAAGACGGTAAATATCTCAAATGAACTTCTCACCGGCAATGATTTCTATACTCCCTTTTCTACACAGTCCAGTAAAAAAATATTAATAAACGATATCTCCGTGCAGAGCACCTCTTTAGAATTACCTGAAGACTCTCCAGAGCCTAAGCCTACAAATAGGCCTAGTTCTCACTCAATGTCAGGTACTCGCTTTATAATTAAGAGATTAAAAATGTAAAGGCATAAACTCTGAATAGGCCTACCTTTCGAATACTCGCAGTATTCTTCCATAAATCTCAGGTTTAATTCCTCATAGTTTAACGTTTCTTGAATAATAATTAAAAAATCTTTAGAAAGGCCTATCGGACGGGAAGCCTTACGTGGTCTAGGCTTAGGTTAACCCACGGAGGAGGATATGTGTACAAAGACGTTTAATTTTTTATTTTATCTTTTATTAAGATGTTCAATTAGATATACCAATATTCCGAGAATAAATGTTGAATATTTATATATCTACGTGTGTTAATTTCCTTTTAGTGCGTTTCTGATGTAATATGAATACTAATGTATAAATTACTTCTGTGCATGATTATACTCCTCGATGGGTGAATTGCCAATCGTGATTTTTGATAGCAAACTCGTGTGATAATTAAATCTCTCTCTCTCTCTCTCTCTCTCTCTCTCTCTCTCTCTCTCTCTCTCTCTCTCAGTAGAGGGAGTCGTTATATTGAAAAATTAAATGACTTGCCCAGTCTCGGTGTGATACGTTCGTATTTTTTTTTATTATCTCCCCCCAATTTATACCAAACGAGGAAATGAGCAGAGAGAGAGAGAGAGAGAGAGAGAGAGAGAGAGAGAGAGAGAGAGAGAGAGAGTGGCCTGCCAATATGATAAAGTAGGAAATACATAAAACCATAGGATAATGGTTGACGGGAACCATAAACTGCCTACATATAAAACTAACATACGAGCGAACGTCTTTTAATGTTTTCACGATATAATCAATACCGACCCTTTTATAACGACTAATTCTCTAGGCAGGTGGACGTATATATTACCTTCCAAGGGGTTCAGACTATAAAAGAGAGAGAGAGAGAGAGAGTAGTGGAGTCGCTGGATGGAAATCAAGTTCCCCGCTGCAGGTGGAGAGGATTGGTATCCATTGGGAATATCTATGCGGATCTGTCAATGGAATTATTTCAAAAGCCTTCCGCCAGATGAATCAATCTCTCTCTCTCTCTCTCTCTCTCTCTCTCTCTCTACAGCCTTTTCTCTGCCTTGCAGATGAACAACCGGTTAGCTAACATTATGACAAGAGTTGATAGCCACTAGGCCGATCTATTTTTTTCCCCTTTTAAATCGTTAGCATCCTAATTCTCAAAACGCTGGGTTGTATTTTATAACAATCTATAACATTTTTTTTATAAAGTTGCGATATTTGGCAAAATAACACAACCATGAGCATTTAATTGTTTTGGGTTAGCCTAGTCCAGTGGGAACGAAGCTCCGGTTGACCTAAGGTTTCTAGGCCTATTTATTATTATTATTATTATTATTTTTTTTTATCATCAGTGAAAGGCTATACAACTACCTAGAGGAGACAAACACCATCCCCCACCAACAGAAAGGCTGCAGAAGGAAGTGTAGGGGCACAAAAAAGACCAGCTCTCATAGACAAAATGGTAATGAAGACAGTAGGAGAAGGAAAACCAACCTAAGCATGGCATGGATAGACTATAAGAAAGCCTTCGACATGATACCACACACATGGCTAATAGAATGCCTGAAAATATATGGGGCAGAGGAAAACACCATCAGCTTCCTCAAAAATACAATGCGCAACTGGAATACAATACTTACAAGCTCTGGAATAAGACTAGCAGATTGGGCTTTAATATCAAGGAGAGGGATCTTCCAGGGCGACTCACTGTCCCCACTACTCTTCGTAGTAGCCATGATTCCCATGACAAAAGTACTACAGATGATGGATGCCGGGTACCAACTCAAGAAAAGAGGCAACAGATTCAACCATCTGATGTTCATGGACGACATCAACCTGTATGGTAAGAGCATCAAGGAAATAGATACCCTAATCCAGACTGTAAGGATTGTATCTGGGGACATCAGGATGGGAGTGAATGGAGAAAAATGCGCCTTAGTCAACATACAAAAGGCAAAGTAACGAGAACTGAAGGGATAAAGCTACCAGATAGGAGCAACATCAAACACATAGATGAGACAGGATACAAATACCTGGGAATAATGGAAGGAGGGGATATAAAACACCAAGAGATGAAGGACACGATCAGGAAAGAATATATGCAGAGACTCAAGGCGATACTCAAGTCAAAACTCAACGCCGAAATATGATAAAAGCCATAAAACACATGGGCAGTGCCAGTAATCAGATACGCGCAGGAATAGTGGAATGGACGAAGGCAGAACTCCGCAGCATAGATCAGAAAACCAGGAAACATATGACAACACACAAAGCACTACACCCAAGAGCAAACACGGACAGACTATACATAACACGAAAGGAAGGAGGGAGAGGAACTACTAAGTATAGAGGACTGCGTTCAACATCGAAAACAGAGCACTGGGGCAATATCTAAAAAACAGTGAGACGAGTGGGACTAAAGTGCATGGGAAGAAGGACTAATAAAAGTAGATGAAGACCCCAGAAAAATAAATTTTGTTTTACAGAGACAGGAGAAAGACAGACAGAACAGAGGACTGGCACAACAAACCAATGCACGGACAATACATGAGACAGACTAAAGAACTAGCCAGCGATGATAATTGGCATTGGCTACAGAGGGGAGAGCTAAAGAAGGAAACTGAAGGAATGATAACAGCGGCACAAGATCAGGCCCTAAGAACCAGATATGTTCAAAGAACGATAGACGGAAATAACATCTCTCCCATATGTAGGAAGTGCAATACGAAAAATGAAACCATAAACCACATAGCAAGTGAATGCCCGGCACTTGCACAGAACCAGTACAAAAAGAGGCATGATTCTGTGGCAAAAGCCCTCCACTGGAGCCTAAGCACGAATCATCAGCTACCTTGCAGTAATAAGTGGTACCAGCACCAACCTGATGGAGTGATAGAAAACGATCAGGCAAAGATCCTCTGGGACTATGGTATCAGAACGGAGAGGGTGATACGTGCAAACAGACCAGACGTGACGTTGATTGACAAAATCAAGAAGAAAGTATCACTCATTGACGTCGCAATACCATGGGACACCAGAGTTGAAGAGAAAGAGAGGGAAAAAATGGATAAGTATCAAGATCTGAAAATATAAATAAGAAGGATATGGGATATGCCAGTGGAAATCGTACCCATAATCATAGGAGCACTAGGCACGATCCCAAGATCCCTGAAAAGGAATCTAGAAAAACTAGAGGCTGAAGTAGCTCCAGGACTCATGCAGAAGAGTGTGATCCTAGAAATGGCACACATAGTAAGAAAAGTGATGGACTCCTAAGGAGGCAGGATGCAACCCGGAACCCCACACTATAAATACCACCCAGTCGAATGGGTCCCAGTTGTTAGCTACAATGTACAGTGTCCTTGCCTCGTCATTCACTCAAATGCTTACACACTCTTCCATAGACGTTGATTGCAACTTATTCTGCTAAAGGGGTCAGTAAAGAATTAGACTCAATTCTTACGCTTTTCCTTACAGTCAAACACATCAGTCACTCACTCAGTCAGTCAACTTGCTCCTACGACTGAAGAATATATTGTTCATCGATTTCAAAACTCCAGTCAATAAATTTAACAATCAAATCAACCAGTTGATGTGGTTAACGGAAAATTCTGGTGCATCTGCTTAAGCGGAATGTGTGACAACTAATCCAAACCCACCCCGCCCGCTCTAAAATTGTATACATTTGAGTTTTTTTCAGAGCTTCTAAACTAAAATTCGGCTAAACTACGAGTCTATAATTGGTAAATTATTATTATATTATTATTATTATTATTATTATTCAGAGAAAGCCACGGAATAGTTATAGGCCTAAAGCTAAAATCTTTGCCCCTATCTACTGTGTCAGGTTCGGACGCAGTGACTCCTATTATAGATTTTGCTCTTCAGGTTGTTAGCAGTGCAGATAATAACTTTAAGAGGCGAAAGGTTAACAACTTGCGCGCTCTCTCTCTCTCTCTCCCTCCCTTCCCCTTTTGCTGATCATGTAGCTGACTACTGCTGATATACAAGGGTAAATAACGCTCTTTCACTCTTACACACGTATACACCCACATTATACATAGCAAATACCGCACCATAGTACGGCAACCACATGATTGTATATATAAATAAATAATATATTATATAATATATATATTATTATATTCTATCTATAATTATCGTATAAAAACATCTTCCTCCCTCTTATATAATAAATTATTATTAAATTATAACACCCAAACACCACATATACTATATATAATGTTATTTTTAATATATAAAACCTCTCCCTCCCCTTATATAATAACCCATTATCAACATCAATAACTATGTTGACCGTCAACCTTCGCATGCTTCAACGCTCCCTTATTACTTTTAATATCCACTATTTTTACTTCGGTTATAAATGAACTCTGTCGGTAAGTTTCCAATCTCTTGGTTCCCTATAGACTCCATTGCAAACCTGCGCTGTAGCCCTAGGCTTAGGGTAGCCTTGCTTACACGGCCCAGAAGAGAGGACTCGGTCTACAACCTAACATTAAAAACACATTCCTTGATGGTTGCCATAGACGAAATAACAGTTAAACAATACTGAAACGTGTGGTACATACTACCACAACCTATGACCCAGATCTGAAATATGAGACAAAAATGCATGCTTAGATTCGTATACACACACACACACACACACACACACACACACACACACACACACACACACACACACACACATATATATATATATATATATATATATATATATATATGACTAGTAATGATGCCCTGTTACATTACCTACCTGAAGAGAGAGACAGACAGACAGCAGTCTCTGAAATATAGCACTTACTTTCTATATTTTTGCGTTTTTATAAGCTCCTTTTATTAATAATATATATATATACATATATATATATATATTATATATATATAAGCAATATATATATATATCATATATATATATGTGTGTGTGTGTGTGTGTGTGTGTGTGTGTGTGTTAGCAAGAATTACCATCGGTTAGACTAACTTTGGAAATTAATTTTGGGCAAATTCAATACTCTTTCCTTGAGAGAGAGAGACCATTTTAATTGCAACCTGTTGAACCCTGTCCTATTGCAAATCTACTTACATAAATTACCAACCTACCAATAGGCCTTGCTCAATTAAAGTTACTTCACCTTAATGACCCCAGGCATACCATTGTACACATTTAAATAATTTCAAAGTCTGTTTTATTCAAATATCAAGTATTACCCTCACGTACAAAACGTACACTCTGGGACTCCCAATTGCAAACTTTTTTTTTCTCACGCCAACCACTTTACACATGTACCCACACACACACACACACACACACACACACACACACACACGAGGGAAACGCAGACGGAATAATCATGATTTTGGTGTTGATATTTTCTACTCTGGAAACACATCAGTATTTACCACGAGGTAAAAAATTTAAATGATTTCTAACGGGCTGAAACAGCTGCTTGGTAACAGCAAAACTAGGAAGTACGAATTCCACAATGGCTCTACGAAATAGCGGCTCTGGTTTCTGGTTCACAAACGCATTCCATCTATGAAACAGCTCTTTTAAGGAGGAAGTTTATGGTTCACGAACCAGTGCCATCCTTATGTAAAAGACGTATATGAACTCAATATGTTAAAACAACAGTACGTTGAACTAGCCGTCTCATTAGGGCAAAAATTAACGGTTCACAAAGGGGCTACCATCGACTGAGAAGTCCCATGAGTCTACTTGAACTTCACAAACGTGAACGTTCCAATCAATCTTGTTCCCCTCCCCCATCCCACGTACAACAACAATAATGGCAGGCTAGATCGATTTCTGCTTTCGAGCGAAGAATATGGATGGCGAACAGGAATAAAAGGAAAGTGATGTCTATTGTTGCACAAGACGGTATTGACACAATCGACCCAAGCCCTGCACATATGGGGGTGAATTTACGCATCTTGGCCGATATAATCTTTCTCCATTCAATGCTGCTCTTCTCATGCAGCAGCTTTAGATAATAAATTTCCTTCATCTCGCATCTATAACTCCATAAAAGAAGAGGAGGAGGAATGAAAAAGTAGAGCAAAAAGAAGTTGAACTTTTGCTTTCTAATGGAGTAGCGACGAGAGGCAGTAGATTTCAAGGTTAAAGTTGGAAACTTAATATGCAGACATCTTTACAGAGACACCCCTGAGTTGCATGACACCCTAGAAAATTTTATGCAGCATGCAATGTATTATTCTAATAATATTAGCTGTAGTCAGCGTCAATCCGCGTTTTGCAAACCTAATTCAATGTTGTCCTTTGAGCGTCCATCGACCAATCAATAATATCCCCTCGCATCGCACAGATGACGCTACTCCTCTATAGCAATCATAATTTTCATACGTCATTAAACTGCGTTGTATATATATATAAAAAAAACTCAGCGAAGAAGAGATTTTACCGTGTGCTTAAAGTACGACAACTGTGCTTCAAGAATAGCTTCAATCATTGACAATTCATGAGGAAACTGACGGACCTCGGTCAATAATCAAATGACTAATATCATCGAGAGATATTCTAATGAATATTTCATTAAATCTGTGAATTAGAGTTCGGAACTTACGCGTAGGACCTTCGGGATTCACCCGGCAACGCGAAACGGAGACGAAAAGACGTGGAAATCGTCCTGTAGTAGTAGTTTGTTAAAAAGTAATTTCAGGGCGGTGATAAAAGTAACTACTCGGCAACTCGACAACGTCTACTCCCCGTTCCATGGCCAACTTGTTCTCCCTAACTCCTACCTCTCTCTCCCACCCAGAGGGGAGGAGGGGAACCAACGCTTCTCCCCCTGACGACAATGACTACTCCCCGACCCATGTCCACCTCGTTCTCCCGTCCCTCGCCCCCGTTGGCGTCCCCATCTGCCACCGAGGGGGTGTCCCTGGTCGACAAGGTCTACTCCCCATCCCACGGACCACCTCGTACCCCCATCCCTCCCCCCCTAGGCGTACCCCCATCCATCTCGCCCCTTCCCCTCCTACTCTAACGCTGGTGTGTAGAGAGAGAGAGAGAGAGAGAGAGAGAGAGAGAGACTCAATGGGCAATGCCGACGCCGCCGCGTGGATCTTAGTTTGGGGTTTAGCTAGCGGTGGTTGTGTAGGTGCGCGACGTTTGCTTGCGTTGCGATGTGAACAGTACTTATTTATGACCTATTTAAAGCGAAGACAAGTTGAATTATACGTTAAGAAGCCCTGAGACAATAGTCTCAATCATCGGTGTTTACTAACTGCTATTCGTGTGTAGTAAAATGTGCTTAGAAACAAAAAAATAAGGTGAATATAAGATTTTTTTTGAACGGTTGTAACTTGTAAGACTGTCGTAAGGTATAACTATACAATAACCTCTTATCCTGTCGTAAGTTCTCGTCGCGTATTCCTATGACAGGATTTGGGATTTCTGTCTGAAGGATACCAAACAGCAGCAGCAGTTTTGCTCGTGCAGGTAGGTAGTAGGATTGTGTCC
>NC_087215.1:67235924-67248424 GCF_015104395.2 Macrobrachium nipponense | reverse complement strand
CAAAGAACATATCAATTAATTTCTCATCCTAACAGAACCCCAATTTACCTAATTTCCCCAAAGTACAGCCTCCACGGCACACGTTACCTTAGATCTGTGCAAAGAAAGTAAGTACCGTCACAGATTTATTGGTGGCAGAGCGATGGGATACGATGAGATAAAGATTGATATAGTGACAAGATTAACTGATGTCGAGCGGTATGGATAGGAAGAGACAAAAGAGACAGCAAAGAAATGGTGATTAGCGACGTGATACGAAGACACGAATGACAGTTCAAAAACAGCGGCAGCGAAAACAGAATCAAAAGTTTAGCGTCGGCATAAGAGATTTCATCCATTCACGCCACTCGAAAAAGAAAGTTCTCCCAAAGACAGTTACCAGTGCTTCCCCAAATACAAGGACAGTTACCGAGTTGTAACAATAAAAGCGCTCCAAAAAAAAAGCCACCCACACTTTGCGAAAGTAAAAACTCCACTCTGAAGAACAAGAAACAGTCGTTCCACTAGAAGAACAAGATGTCGAACGCATAAAGAATATATCAAGAGGAAAGAAAACAATTCCGAAACGCATCAGTCAACGCAATCGAGAGAGAGAGAAGTCCCCTTCCCGCAGACGTAACAACGCATCATTCAACGCGCTTGGTAGGCGAACGCAAGCTGTCAGACGTAACCCGGGAAGTCGAAGACGACGAAAGAAGTTAAGTCCAAAATAATATCCTCACACTTACATAACATCAAACTTTATTGAAAGTAAATTACGACGATTAACATTTCAGTTAGACAATTTCTGGTATTTCAGATTAAAAGATTTTTCACTCTGAACCCTTTTTTTTTTGGCAACGAAACTACGATATTTCTTTAGTTTACTAATTATAACTAATCAGCTACTAAGACCTTTTCCCGAAACATTTGTATTTACTAACCAATAACTTTAAATTTTAATTTGTAATTTTGATTGTGTCATTTTATGTTATTTTTTGTGATTTTGGTTGTTTTGCGATTTCTTGTACTTTGTTTTGTTTTTTTTGTTTTAGTATTTGCTTTTACTTTTATTCGTTACGTCGAATGAATGTTTACTTGTTTTTATTTTGTTTGTTTAGGATAACAAGGGTAATTCACGGGAGGTCTCTCGTTAGCGTACACTTTACGGTCAGTTCAGTATCGTTTTACCAGTACTGTTAAAAGGGTTTTGTTGTTGTTTAAGATCGCTTACCGATAACGTAAGACTTTGAGAATATTTCTGGGGAAAATTCTTTTTTTTTTGTGATCGAATACTTTAGTAAAAACAGTTTATTGTTATTATAATTTTCTTTTGGGATATTACTGTCATAACTTTGATACTTTCTTTGATACTTATAATGATACTCAGTACTTAAGAAAATTTCCATTAACGAGTCGATGGTCAAAGGGAGACCGACTCCTTAACAGAACGTAAGAACGCCTGTGCTCACGAGAAGTCAAACGGAAATTAACCATGCCGGAAGGTACACGTCCGCGAATTCGAACGCAGCAGTAATGGGAACACAAATAAGGGACATGTGATTAATCACATAGCTAAATTTTGCGGAAGAAAGGATGGTCAGTTAGCTTGTAACTTAGAGAACTGGATAGAGCAAGTGGAGACACGCCTAGATAGCATAACGGGGACAGATAGAGAAAAGCTTATTGAAGCCAAGAGTATCTTGATTTGGAAGCCGGAGGAGACTTAGAGCGTACGTTCACCCTCCGGACTTACCGAGATCTTAAGAATTGGGAAGAACTGAAACGGTATTTTAGGAAGGTTTATTCCACAGTTGAAAGAGATCCAGTTACTAGCTTGGCAAGGATAGTGCGTCAGTTTAAGTTAGACGAAAGACGTTATCAAGGTTTAGCTCTCAGTTGTATAACATATGAATGAATGGGGTAACTTCTGGAATCCACAGGTTGGATAGAGGTAGAGGAGGCAAGCAAAAAATGCCAATGAGTCATGTTAAAAAAATATTTAGACTAGCAATAATGATTGGAAGCCTGCCAACAGAAGTCATTGCAAGGATGACTCGTAAGTGGGAGACATCCGATGATGTAGCGGAGATTGAAGAGGAGGAAACAAAAATCTTAGGTAGAAGACCTGAAGGGAATCCTATATACAGACCTTTAGTCGCTATAGGACAAAAGGAAAGAGGTCCAAATAGATCTAGGACACCATCTAGAAATCAGAATAAGATGCCAGGTAAATCTTCTCAAGGAGGATTTTCGACAGCCACGTGTTTATAACTGTCAGAAGAGAGGACATTATGCCAGTGACTGCCGAGGGATAGCCTTCTGTCCTTTCCATAAGAGAACAGGACACAGTGCTCGAGAATGCAGAAATAAATTTGTTTCAGCTCCTAGAGGTAGATCTCAGTCGAGAGGCAGAAGTAGAAACCAAAGTCAATCTCCCCCATCTAGAGGAAATAGGGATTCCGTCCCAAATAGATATGCTAATCAAACAGCAAGCATAGGGTATCACCAGCTCAGGTCAATGTTCGGGGACGACGCAATGGGAAATTTTCTTTCTGCTTACTGGTACAATGAATCTTCCTATAACAGAGAGAATGTCCGAATGTCAAGCTAAGCACCCAGCTACACAGGTTAGCAAAGTTGATGTAGGGAATGAATATAATTATAGACCATTATTTCCAGCCCATGTCGGTCTAGAGAAACCTATTATTACATTCTTTGATACAGGTAGTCCTAAGAATATAATGTCAGAAAAGGTGTATCGATTGTATTTTTCTCACTTAAGTTTGAATCCAGCAGTAGACTGTAGAATCACAGACGTCCAGGGTAACATGATATCCACGTAATTGGACAGTTAAGATTTTCCATTTAGGCTAGGAAGAATTGCTCTAAGAGAAAATGTTCTGGTAGCCAGGAGATATACAATTAGCTTTTGCTCATTTGCTGATAGGTTATCCAACTATGGCTAGACAAGGATAAGCATTGATGCCCCTAGAGAACAAACTAGTGATTAAAAACGGTCGTGAGATTTCTAGAATACCATATGCAAGTCAATTAAAAGAACCCAGACTCAAAACAGAACCCCACACTGAAAGGTATTTAAAGAAGGATAAGACGGAGGGAAGATATCCAGAATGGCATCACGAGTTCACAACAGATCATTACCTCTTAGAATCAAATCAATGCACTTATTTAAAGTTAGAAAGGGAATTAAGACTTAAACCAGGAGAAAGTACTTGGGTAGAATGTACGGTAAATCCAATTTTTGAAGGGAAGGAAATTCTCACGCTTACTGAAAAGTCGCAAGTAAACGGAATACATTATTCTTCTAGTTTACATGAAGTTAGACAGAGCAAAATAGCGTTACAGATTACGAATAACAGAGGAGGAAATGGTTTAAGTTAACACCAGGGTACAGAGATAGGCCTAGCAGAAAGTATACTCCATACCTATCCGAGTTGTAGAAAGGGAACGGTAGCCGCGATCAGTAAAGGAAATGAAAATTACGCTCAGGACATAAAACTGAGAAGAGCTAAGATAGGATCTCATTTAAAGGACATTAAGGAAAACCATGTTAGAGAAGAATTCATAGACTTATTGTGCGAATATCAGGATATAGTCGCTCTAGACGGCGACACCTTGGGAAATACACGCGAAATAACGCACAAGATAGACATTCCATCAAACACAAAGCCAATCTACATACCAGCCTACAGAGTAGCACATTCCCCAGAAGGAGATCATTGAAAGAGAAGTACAAAGAATGAATAGGCAAGGAATAATAGAACCATCTAAATCCCATGGTCTTTTTCCACTTTTGCTAGTTCCTAAAAGGGACAAAACTTACAGAATAGTTGTGGATTTCAGAAAATTGAACCAAATTACTGAAAATGATCCTTATCCAATGCCGTCAATGCGAGATCTTATCGCCACTATAGGGTCCAAGAGATACTTCACCACTATAGATTTATTGCAGGATTCTTGCAAATCCCTCTAGACGAAGAAAGTAAACCTTTGACTGCTTTTTCCACTAGTAACGGCAGATCACCAGTATGTAAGAATGCCCTTTGGTACTAAGTCAAGCCCTGTAACTTTTGTAAGATTAATGGATAAAATTTTGGGCGATTTACTAGGCAAGGACGTACACTGTTACATAGATGATTTGGTAATAGCAACAGACACTATAGAGGAACACATAGACTTAGTCAGAGAAGTCCTAAAGAGATTAAGAAAAGCCAACCTGAAGCTTAAACTAAAGAAGTGTAACTTCCTTAAAAGGAAAATAGACTACCTTGGTCATACACTAAGTGAAAAGGGCGTAGAAGTAAACGACTTAAAGATTAAGTCAATCAAGGAATATCCTACACCTCAGTGCAAGAAGGACGTAAAGTCATTCTTTAGGTTTAGCAGGTTTTACCCGCAAGTTTCATAGGGAACTTTGCAGTCATATCAGCTCACTAACTGAACTTTTAAAGGAACACGTCTCATTTACATGGACAGACAAGCAGCAAGAAGCATTTGATGAGTTGAAAGAAAGATTAACACATCCCCCAGTACTTAGCTTCCCAGACTTTGGCAAAGAATTCTTTTAGCCACGGACGCAAGCCACATTGGTATAGGAGCATGTTTAATGCAAAGACAAGATAATAAGTATAATGCGATAGCTTATTACAGTAGGAAATTAAAGCCCTCAGAAGTGAACTACTCAGTAACAGACCTCGAGTCTCTAGCTATAATAGACGCTTTAAAGCATTTCAGATATTATCATTTTTGGTTACAAGATAACCGTGTTCACGGATCATTCAGCCGCAGTAGAAATGCTAAAGAACCCTAATTTTTCTGGACGAAGAGCCGTTGGTTCATGACAGCCCAAGATTATGATATAGAGGTGAAATATGTCCCTGGGAAGACGAATAAGGTAGCAGACGCATTATCAAGATATGTGTCACAAGGTGATAGTATAAATATGATAAGTCAAGAAGAAGAAAAGAATGAAACAATGTGCAGTGACGTAAATGTACTCACCATGCACTATACAGAGGAGCTTTCCCGGCAAAATTTCATAAAAGAACAAGAAAGAGATGAAGATATAAGGGAACTGTTAAATACGTTAGAAACGAAAGAAAAACACAGCCAACAAGAATTAACCGAACTAGGTAGGAAGGTGGATGTCCCACAGATGCATTAACGGACATAGATGGCGTATTAATTTGGATGTGTCACGAATATGACCCATTTGGTCAATTTCTAGGTGTACTGCACAAAAGGTTAGTACTAAGAGTCTAAGAAACAAGGTCATTGAGCTAATGCACGACGATGACATGAGGAGCTCACCCAGGAAGGGATGAGACAATTAGATTAATCCAAAGAACTTCCATTGGAAGGGAATTCACAAGGATGTTAGTAAATTAATGTGAAAAGCTGCAATATATGCAACAGCTACAAGGGAAGAACAGACAAGGAAGTACCACTAGGGAAATATCCTATCCCACAGACTCCTTTCGAAAGAGTATCTATTGATCTTATCACTAATCTTTCATACCACGAGTAAAGGGAATAAGAATATACTAGTATGTATCGAAGCGCTCACGAGATATACAGAGTTGGTACCACTAACTAGTAAAGTGCCAAGGATTGTGCAACCGCTCTCTTCGATAAGATATTTTGCAGATATTCTGCCCCTCAGCTCATTATCTCTGATAATGGGACCGAGTTCAACAACTCATTAGTTCAAGAAATTTGTAACGCCTTTAAGGTAGAAAAGGTAGCGATACAGCCGTATCACCCAGCTAGCAATGGCTTAGTAGAAAGGAATAACAGGAAGGTTTTAGACGTATTACGTCACACAGTAGGACAGGATCCTGACTGGGACGTCAATTTACCTTAGTCCAATTGTCATTAAATGCAAGGCATCATACGAGTATTCGTGCAACTCCCATAAAAGCTTTGATGGGATATGAACCCAGATTACCTTATGCATGGCTGAATCAGCCAATACAGCCTAATTACTCTGAAGATATCATGAAGATAAGAATCGGAAACTTTAAAGTAATCCACAAGCAATTGCACAAGAATCTAGAAGAAGCCCAGCAGAATATGATAGAGAAGCATCAAGAAGGATTAAGGCCTGTAGACTACAAGAAAGGGGATGAAGTCTATAATTAAGAAGGAAGTAAGAAGTGGTATTAATTATAAGTTAGCCACAAAATTCACAGGACCATACAAGGTCGTAGACGTACAAGAAACTAAGATAAAGGTTAAGAAAATGAATAACCAAATGCCTTCCACATATGCTGAATCATTAGAAGAAGAAGAATTTTGGATAAACAAGGACAAGGTCAAGAGAACCAAATAAGTTGTTGAAGAATCCGAAATGACAGAGACGTCAGAAGAAATTCCAGAAGAAGGAACTAGATATAACCTAAGAAATAGAAGAGTCACTTTTCAGTGAAACAGAAGAACAAACCCATTAATTCATCCAATTATTCCCATGTATTTATTTGATTTCGTTATTGCTAAGTTTACCTTCATCGGTCGACTTAGGAATAATCTTTTATTGTTACATTCTTACTTTAATTAGTCGGTTTGTAGCAATTTTTTTTTTGGTTAAGTGCACTTAACTTCAAATTTATTTGACTTGAAGGGAATTATTTGGGTATGTAAGAAACGGTTCAATGCGTAGTATAAGAATTTTAAGACGTATATTAAGTTTAATCGTTCCATAAGAACATTTCTTAGTGAAAAGAATAAATAAGACGGGTTAAGATAGATATTAAGAGATTTTAAGATAAGACAATTCGTTTCAGAAATTATTAAGATTTTGAAGGGGTAATTAATACACCTACTTTGTTCAAATCCATAAGATGTTGATTGATGATAACTTACTAATAAGATATTAAGTGATGAAGACTCACTAACAAGATAGTAGTTGTTGAAAACTTACTAACAAGATATTGATTGGTGAAAGCTAACTAATTGTTGTCACAGTAGAAGAAACCTACAAGTATTAACCACTAACCGGTTCCTTTAACCGAGTTGCCAATATTGTTTTAGTATCAAGCAGTGAAGTTATATTGTTTAATGTACAAGGTTACTCAGAAATTACAGTAAGAATGTCCAATGAAATTTTGCATAAACACAATACACACTCTCAGTAGGAAGTCAAGGACACACTTGTTATTGCATACAAATACACAAGGATATTTTCTCCCAGGACTTGTCTCCAAGCAGCAGGTCACAGCCAACAAGAAGCCATCAAGTGTCGTCAACAAAGAACGAAATTTATTTTTCCATAAAGAAAGACGATATCCACCTAGATAGAATAGGACAGAGGACTGAACCAATCATATACTGTAAACTTGGATAGTTATCATTTTTTGCTTCTACCATGCATTTATATAACTTTTGTGACTCAAGGGCTTATGTATGTTTAACTTTCAGTTTTTCTTGTTTTTGGTGATTTAGTTATGTTTGCATTCAGTTTCACGTTTCTTAATGTGATTTACTCATATTTGAGTTCAGTTTGATGATTCTTTTAATATTACTTAATCAAGTACTTGTTCATATTCATATTCAGTTTTTATGTTTCTCTGAATGTTACTTGCTCAAGAATTTATTCATGTTTACATTCAATTTTGATTGTTGCCCTTAACATTACTTAATCAAGGATTTGCTCATGTTTACATTCACTTTTGATGTTTTTGAGTTAAAGTTTCAATATGATTTCCAAGAAGCATAAGTTAGGAGTCCTCTTGTAGGTATAATAATATTTGCTTCAGCTTAGATAACGCTGTCGGAGTCAGCGAGGTAGCGGGCCGAGACTGTAAATAGTGTGGCACAGTGTCGTTATTCCAAAGACAATAACTTAATAATACTTAAGAAAAAGGCACGAAACGGATAATAAGGAGAAAAGAGAAAAGGGAATACGATAATGACTTTTCTTTGCGAAGGGATTTTGTTACTCAAAACATTAGGCTTTTAGCCATTAGACATCTGGTTTTCATCTCCCCCAAAAAGCCTCTGTCCGTACCAGCGATTAGTGACCAGCGATATCGCCCAGGCACCTTCGAGAAATTGGAAACTACTCTCATTAGCGCCTATGACTAATCGGCGTTCCTTTCGTGAACAGGTCAGAGAGAGCCATCTGGCATACGTTAAAAAGGAATTCTATGACCCGTTGTTAGAAAGAGGGAAGTACCAAATTCTTAAAAGCTCCACCCTCCCAAATATAGGCCTCTAGTATCGACGAATCAAAAGCCATGAGTGTTGGTCATAAGACAGCCCAAAAGGGGTATCAACGAATGACCTATGAGGATTACCAAGGGACACGCCCCTAAGAAGCCAGGACATGAAGAAGGAGGCGTATACAAATTCAAAGCCTACGAATTACTGTAGAAGACCTGACAGGAAGGCGGTCTCGTATGAAGTTAGCAGCCACTAAGACACAAAAGGTCTTTCAGAAAATGCCACACCCAGTCAGAATCCAAAAATCCAAAGGCGGGGCTAAGGAGATTTCAACTGAACAAAAAGGCGAGACAGAGAGAGAGCAGGGAGAAAAGGGAGCAGAGAAAAAAGGGGAACAGAGAAGCCAAGAGAGAGAAAACAACGGGGAGCCTGAGGGGCTGCAGTGGGCATGCCGTGAAAAAAGAGAAGGACAGAAGAATCCCCAGAAGAGAACAGGTGCAAAAGTGTGGTGTGCGAAGCAATCAAAGACAGTGAAAGGTGACAATCAATACTCAGTAAATTTCCCTCGTGCCTATAGACTCGTAATTGCAACAAGTGCAATAAGTTTTATCAGTCCAAGAGCCCAGTAACTCAGAAGGTGGAAAACATGTGTAAGAACCCCTAACGAAGAATAAACTTAATGCAAAGAAACATATCAATTAATTTCTCATCCTAACAGAACCCCTTTACTAATTCCCCAAAGTACAGCCTCCACGGCACACGTTACCTTAGATCTGTGCAAAGAAAGTAAGTACCGTCCACAGATTTATTGGTGGCAGAGCGATGGGATACGATGAGATAAAGATTGATATAGTGACAAGATTAACTGATGTCGAGCGGTATGGATAGAAGAGACAAAAGAGACAGCAAAGAAATGGTGATTAGCGACGTGATACGAAGACACGAATGACAGTTAAAAAAACAACGCGGCAGCGAAACAGAATCAAAAGTTTTAGCGTCGGCATAAGAGATTTCAATCCATTCACGCCACTCGAAAAAAGAAAGTTCTCCCCAAAGACAGTTACCAGTGCTTCCCCAAATACAAGGACAGTTACCGAGTTGTAACAATAAAAGCGCTCCAAAAAAAAGACCACCCACACTTTGCGAAAGTAAAACTCCTCCTCTGAAGAACAAGAACAGTCGTTCCACTAGAAGAACAAGATGTCGAACGCATAAAGAATATATCAAGAGGAAAGAAAACAATTCCGAAAACGCATCAGTCAACGCAATCGAGAGAGAGAGAGAGAAGTCCCCTTCCCGCAGTCGTAACAACGCATCATTCAACGCGCTGGTAGGCGAACGCAAGCTGTCAGACGTAAACCCGGGAGTCGAGACGACGAAAGAAGTTAAGTCCAAAATAATATCCTCACACTTACATAACATCAAACTTTATTGAAAGTAATACGCGATTAACATTTCAGTTAGACAATTTCTGGTATTTCAAGATTAAGATTTTATTTTTCACTCTGAACCTTTTTTTTTTGGTTTTTTTGGAACGAAACTACGATATTTCTTTAGTTTACTAATTATAACTAATCAGCTACTAAGACCTTTTCCCGAACATTTGTATTTACTAACCAATAACTTTAAATTTTAATTTCTAATTTTGATTGTGTCATTTTATGTTATTTTTTGTGATTTTGTTGTTTGCGATTTCTTGTACTTTGTTTTGTTTTTTTTGTTTTTGAGTATTTGCTTTTACTTTTATTCGTTACGTCGAATGAATGTTTACTTGTTTTATTTTGTTTGTTTAGGATAACAAGGGTAATTCACGGGAGGTCTCTCGTTAGCGTACACTTTATGGTCAGTTCAGTATCGTTTTACCAGTACTGTTAAAAGGGTTTTGTTGTTGTTTAAGAATCGCTTACCGATAACGTAAGACTTTGAGAATATTTCTGGGGAAAATTCTTTTTTTTTTGTGATCGAATACTTTAGTAAAAACAGTTTATTGTTATTATAATTTTCTTTTTGGGATATTACTGTCATAACTTTGATACTTTCTTGATACTTATAATGATACTCAGTACTTAAGAAAAATTTTTTCCATTAACGAGTCGATGGTCAAAGGGAGAACCGACTCCTTAACAGAACGTAAGAACGCCTGTGCTCACGAGAAGTCAAACAAGGAAATTACCATGCCGGAAGGTACACAGTCCGCGAATTCGAACGCAGCAGTAATGGGAACACATAAGGGACATGTGATTAATCACATAGCTAAATTTTGCGGAAGAAAGGATGGTCAGTTAGCTTGTAACTTAGAGAACTGGATAGAGCAAGTGGAGACACGCCTAGATAGCATAACGGGGACAGATAGAGAAAAGCTTATTGAAGCCAAGAGTTATCTTGATTTGGAAGCCGGAGGAGACTTAGAGCGGTACGTTCACTCCGAGACTTACCGAGATCTTAAGAATTGGGAAGAACTGAAACGGTATTTTAGGAAGGTTTATTCCACAGTTGGTGAAAGAGATCCAGTTACTAGCTTGGCAAGGATAGTGCGTCAGTTTAAGTTAGACGAAAGACGTTATCAAGAGTTTAGCTCTCAGTTGTATAAAAACAATATGATGAATGGGGTAACTTCATGGAATCCACAGGTTGGATAGAGGTAGAAGGAGGCAAGCAAAAAATGGTAATGAGTCATGTCAAAAAAAATATTTAGACTAGCAATAATGATTGGAAGCCTGCCAACAGAAGTCATTGCAAGGATGACTCGTAAGTGGGAGACATCCGATGATGTAGCGGAGATTGAAGAGGAGGAAACAAAAATCTTAGGTAGAAGACCTGAATGGGATCCTATATACAGACTTTAGTCGCTATAGGACAAAAGGAAAGAGGTCCAAATAGATCTAGGACACCATCTAGAAATCAGAATAAGATGCCAGGTAAATCTTCTCAAGGAGGATTTCGACAGCCACGTATAACTGTCAGAAGAGAGGACATTATGCCAGTGACTGCCGAGGGATAGCCTTCTGTCCTTTCCATAAGAGAACAGGACATAGTGCTCGAGAATGCAGAAATAAATTTGTTTCAGCTCCTAGAGGTAGATCTCAGTCGAGAGGCAGAAGTAGAAACAATAGTCAATCTCCCCCAGTTAGAGGAAATAGGGATTCCGTCCCAAATAGATATGCTAATCAAACAGCAAGCATAGGTTATCAACCAGCTCAGTCAATGTCGGACGACGCAATGGGAAATTTTCTGCTTACTGGTACAATGAATCTTCCTCTATAACAGAGAGAATGTCCGGAATGTCAAGGCTAAGCCCAGCTACACAGGTTAGCAAAGTTGATGTAGGGAATGAATCATTAAGACCATTATTTCCAGCCCATGTCGTCTAGAGAAACCTATTATTACATTCTTTGATACAGGTAGTCCTAAGAATATAATGTCAGAAAAGGTGTATCGATTGTATTTTTCTCACTTAAGTTTGAATCCAGCAGTAGACTGTAGAATCACAGACGTCCAGGGTAATGATATCCACGTAATTGGACAGTTAGATTTTCCATTTAGGCTAGGAAGAATTGCTCTAAGAGAAAATGTTCTGGTAGCCAGAGATATACAATTAGCTTTTGCTCATTTGTTGATAGGTTATCCAACTGTGGCTAGACAAGGGATAAGCATTGATGCCCCTAGAGAACAAAATAGTGATTAAAAACGGTCGTGAGATTTCTAGAATACCAATATGCAAGTCAATTAAAAGAACCCAGACTCAACAGAACCCACACTGAAAGGTATTTTAAAAGAAGGATAAGACGGAGGGAAGATATCCAGAATGCATCACGAGTTCACACAGATCATTAACCTCTTAGAATCAAATCAATGCACTTATTTTAAAGTTTAGAAAGGGAATTAAAGACAAACTTAAACCAGGAGAAAGTACTTGGGTAGAATGTACGGTAAATCCAATTTTTGAAGGAAGGGAAGGAAATTCTCACGCTTACTGAAAAGTCGCAAGTAAACGGAATACATTATTCTTCTAGTTACATGAAGTTAGACAGAGCAAAAATAGCGTTACAGATTACGAATAACGAGGAGGAAAGGTTAAGTTAACACCAGGTACAGAGATAGGCCTAGCAGAAGTATACTCCATACCTATCCGAGTTGTAGAAAGGGAAACGGTAGCCGCGATCAGTAAAGGAAATGAAAATTACGCTCAGGACATAAAACTGAGAAGAGCTAAGATAGGATCTCATTTAAAGGACATTAAGGAAAACCATGTTAGAGAGAATTCATAGACTTATTGTGCGAATATCAGGATATAGTCGCTCTAGACGGCGACACCTTGGGAAATACACGCGAAATAA
>NC_087215.1:67226755-67231755 GCF_015104395.2 Macrobrachium nipponense | reverse complement strand
GATCAATGAACGAGCTAATCTTTCATGTTCCTCCATGGCACACGAAATGGAAGGGCACATCTTCTAGCTCTTGTCTATTGATTGATTTGTATCTCATATATGCAGTATATAGTAATATATATATATATTTATATATATATATATATAGATATATATATATATATATATATATATATGACTGTAAAAATGTTCTGTTACGAAAAGAATTCCATCTAATAAAGGAGCCTATAAAACCGCCAAAAAATATAGAGAGAAAAATATTATTATTTCAGAGACTGCTGTCTCCCTCTTCAGGTATATGAATGAGAAAAGTTTACAGTAAAGGTGGTATTTATACAAAGAGGTCCATCCACAGGTTAGCCAATTTAGGTCACTCCCGCTGATAATCGTCCTTTAATCCTCTTAAGCGTTGGTTGAATGAAAACTTTGTCAATGACATGGGATTCAGATGTCATTGACAAAGTTTTCATTCAACCAACGCTTAAGAGGATTAAAGGAAGATTATCAGCGGGAGTGACCTAAATTGGCTTACATGTGGATAGATCTCTTGGTATAAATACCACCTTTTCTGTAACTTTTCTCATTCATATACCTGAAGAGGGAGACAGCAGTCTCTGAAATATAGTATTTTTCTCTCTATATTTTGCGTTTTTATGGGCTCCTTTTATTGGATATATATATATATATATATATATATATATATATATATATAGTGTTAAAAGTAGTAAAACACAGTCATGTGTGGATCAGAGATTGATTTTAGATTTATGACTCACGTTGGATCGAACCCGAGCAATAATGTATATATATATGTATGTATTATTACACACACACACGCACACACACACATGTATATATATATATATATATATATATATATATATATATATACATATGAGAGAGAGAGAGAGAGAGAGAGAGAGAGAGAGAGAGAGATTGCGTATCACACCATTACCAAAACTGGTTACTCTATTATCAGGTTCGAAATATACTTAAATCCAGGAAAAAGGATTAATGAAAAAGGTTACGAGATCCTAAGCTAAAAGAGGCTTAAAAGTCTAGGGTTTGGGATTTTAAACTTCACATAATAACTGCAAGTATACTTTTGCGAAGCGTACAAAGAGTTTCAATTAACTTCTTGGAGTTACCCTTCTCTCATTGGAGTGCGTTTTCTATGATGCCTCTCCGCGTGCATTCTTTGTGAAGTGGCCTGAGAAACGCTACTGCCCAGGTTACTTTATTTATTTATATATTTATTCATTTATTTATGCATTTATCTTTATCGCATTTCACCGAGCACTTTAATTTTTGTAATGCCCGATGTATGCTGCTACTACTCTTACTATCAATTACTGCAACTACCACCACAAATCAGACATCTTATAATACATTTATTTTGCAACGTTAAGAATTGTAGAAATATTATTATTATTATTATTATTATTATTATTATTATTATTATTATTATTATTATTATTATTATTATTATTCGGGAGACGTCTAGTCAACTAAGGCATAAAGGTGAAATGTTTTTAATGAAACATTTTTGTGACATTAGTAATATATGCGTATATATAAATTATGAATATCCATTTTATGATCTGTACTGTGCTGTTGATATTATTACGAGAAATTCACAAAATATTACTCCAATTTCCAAGCCAAAATATAACTTATATTTTTACTTTCCTGTAGATTAAATGAATCTAGATGGAATATTCTCAGTGATTACTTGTTTAATACTTTTGCACATTAATTTGTATCTATTTTTAATTCATAGCTTTCTTGATTTCTCTCCTAAGGAGTTGGATTATCATATTTCTTTGTCCGAGTAAAAACAAAATAATCGAAATTAAAAAAGAAATATTTTATAAAGTATTTTAAATAATATCTAAAATATTTTAAATATATGGAATATTTTAAATACTTTAAATATTTTATAAAATATCTTAAATATTTTATAATTTTTTTATATTTTATATATCATTAATATTTTATAAAACATTTGAGATATTTTATGAAATATTTTAAATATTATATTTTTTTAATATTTAAAAAAACACATTTATTCAAAAATGTTTTGTCCATTGAAAAGTTTATTGGGATAAATGGCACCATTTTGAAATATAATTTTTTTGTCTTTATCTGTCACAGATAAAGAGAAAAAAAATCATATTTCAAAATTGGCCAAGTTTAAAAAAAAAGTTTTTCTCCAAATTTAATTTCACCTAATGATAAGTTTATAAGGAGAGATGCTGTGAATTGGTTGCCGATTATCATATTTTTTTGCTGATAAAAAAGGAGTCGTATATATTAAAAAAAAAAAAAATTTCTTGAAAAATATTTATCTGGCAAAGTTTTACCTAATTGAAAGTTTATTGGTTTAGGTGATGTCAATTTGTTGCCGATTTTCGTATTTTCTGGCCGATTTAGGAAATATATAATCGCATAAATATTATAAGTAATTTTCAATAACCACAGCGCCCTCTTTACTTATACAATTCTCCACACTTTTTGGTTACACTTGCCACTACGAAGCCTTAGATCCAAGTGCAAGAAACATGAAGCAACTCTGATGTCCGGTCGTTTGATCCAAACCCACGTTCCTGTTTCTAAATTGACATATGTCTAAAAATGCATATTTCGTATAATTTTACCCAATTAAAGGTTCATTAGGATAGATGATGTCCATTTGGAGTTCATTAGTTTATATATATATATATATATATATAATATATATATATATATAGATATGTAAAATGCACTTGTGTTGAGGCGAATTTTCATAATTTTTTCCCTTTTTTTCTGCAGGTGTTCCGAAGGTGTATAAATACGATGGGTCAACGACTAATAAGCAGCGATAATGATATCATCCTCGCCTGTAACTCCGAGGAAGGTATTAGGAACTGATCCGAGATACAGTTACCCTTACAGAAGTTACAGTCGCCAAGTGTACGTTGCATAAAGGCGCTGAAACCTTTGCAGATGGAACAGAACGGGAGAGATTCAATCATGTAAACGTCAAATTACGAGCTTGAAGAATCGACGCGGGGAAAAAAACTCTACGGCGTCGACACGCCAGAGATGAGGCTCGTCACCAATAAAGACGGTACGTGGGATTCGCTGTACTTCTTTATTTTCAGACTATTTTTAATTGGATGCGCTTGTATGTTTGGGTGTACAGAGTGTTCGTGTGCGTATCTAGTAGCTGACACAGAATGCATGTGCATGTACGCGGGTGATATATATTATATATATAATATAAAAGAAGTAAACTTTACCCTTTTACTCTCAAAGTGAAGGATAGCTCACTCCCCTTACCTTAAGTTTTAATGCGCTAACAAGTGGTTGATATAGATACTTGGGATCCTGGCAAGGACGAACTTCTAAGGCGTTAGATAATTTATTATTCAAGCAAACGCAAACAGTTTAACGCCACCCTTAGTTTTCGTGCTTGCAGGCATAATCGGGAAACGCAGTGTGAGCGGCCACGAAACGTCGATTAAATTGATAAGAGTCGTTATCGGGTAATTTTATTGTAATTATGGCTAGGTGAAGATTATCGTGCGTGCGTCAGGTATACTGCCAGCTGTATGATGCATAACGTTGTCAGCAGCCTGGCCTGGCTGGCATCAGCGCCTAGTGATGCCAACCCCTCTAACCCTACGCCTCCTACAGGAGACGAGAAATTACCGTACATAACTGAAAATGACCCAACATTCTGCGGCTATGATAACAAATAAATCTTTAGATTATGTTTGTATGCAGTATCATGACTACTAATAAGCATATTGATCTAAACCTATCTTGTGACAATTACCCTACACTTGAAAATATTGCCCTGCTGTCCTAAGATTTTGGCCATATTACCCTACGCGTAGGGCAATTACCCTATAGTTGGCAACACTGTCAGCGCCGCCCCTGGCTAATATCGAGACCCCCAAAAGGCGAGAGCGAGCGCGAGCGTCAGTCAAGCAGTGAAGATTTGGCCGCGGTGAAGTGAGGCTGTGTGCGGGAGTGCTCTGGATAAAACGCCATGTGATCCCTACGACGCTTTCTTGTCCCCAACCGTTTCGAGGACGGAATCATACTCTCGTTATATAGTATGACGAAGAAATGTTGTGACGTCGACGGTTCTTGCGAATGAGGTAAAAAGGAAAAAAAGAGAGAGCCGTTTGCGGATGAATTTTAGTATTATAATATTTTTCATTTCGAATAAATGTTTCCCGCTACCATACTAGTGGCAGCACCGACGGCAGTGAGAGAGAAAGAAGCAATCTCGCTTTCGACAGCTCGAGAGTTTTCACCCAATGTTCTGGCGAAAGGTTTTGAAAAATTGTGTGAAATATGGTACGTATTTCGATGTGTTTGTGTTCACGAACTCACTCTCTCTTTCTCTCTCACACATGCTTGGAATCATAACTGTGAATGTCTGCTACGATTTCAAACGATAAATAGTTCTAACGAAAACCTTCTTCGAACCTTGCAAGTTTTTTTGGAAAATGATTTAGTATACTAACCAAGCAAACGATGTTTGTGTTTGTGTTGGAGCTCATTGATGGCAATTGAACCTCTTCAGAGTGATTTTCACTTCACTTGAGCCTTAGTGGTCGTCTTGATTATGTCTTTTAAATGTGGTTATGTTTTAGACTAACAATTTTTTTAGGCCTATGCATCTTGCATGGATGTATTTGTAACATGTAATGTGTTACGTGACTTACCCTTTTTTTTTTATAACATAACTGCACATAGATAACATTTTTTTATAGTGGTGTACAGCTCCAAGATGCATTTTGACTTGTAAATAAATGTTTTTATTGTTACTACACATGTAGATTTAGTGAAGGGTTACTATTAATTATGTGCTGTTTGTGTAAATAAATGATTCACTAGTGCAACTGATTAAAACGGTATTTTAAGAAACATAACGTATTTGTACAGATTATATTTACGTATTTTTAAAGATGATTTTTTATATATATTATATATATATATATATA
>NC_087215.1:67204255-67221755 GCF_015104395.2 Macrobrachium nipponense | reverse complement strand
GCAGGGTGTTGCCAACGGGTAAGGGATCTATCTTTGAGCTCAACTTTAAGGGACTATGCCTTTCCCTAGGATGCGCGCGCGCGCGCTGGTTTAGTTTGTAAAGGCGCTGCAAGAGTCTCCGCGCATTTGCCGGGCGATGATGTTTCGAAAAAAATTTTTTTTTTCCTTTAGAGGGAGATTTAGTGCCGTTTGTGTTTCATGCTTTTGAGGATTTTTTCTTTTATTAGATTTTTTTGTTTTTGGATATGTTTTTGAATATTTGTTTCATGTTTTGATGTGTTTTTGTTGTTGTTGTCCATAGAAATATTTAAGACTATTTTATGTTTTGATGTTTTTTTAAATTTTTTTTTTAATGGAAATATTTGTGACTATTTATTTTAAGGTATGATGTATTTTTTGTCAATGAAAATATTTAAGACTATTTATTATATGTTTTTATGTGTTTTTTATTCTTTTGTTAATGGAAATATTTGTAACTATTTATTTTAAGGTATGATGTGTTTTTCTATGGAAATATTTGTGAATATTTATTTTATGTTTTGATGTGTTTTTTGTTGTTGTTGTCAATGGAAATATTCATGAATATTTATTGTATGTTGATGTGTTTTTTTCGTTGTTAATGGAAATATTTGTTGATATTTAATTTATTTTATGTGTATTTTTGTTGTTAATGGAAATATTTGTGAATATTTATTTTATTTTTATGTGTATTATTGTTGTTAATGACAATATTTGTGAATATTTATTTTATTTGCATATGTATTTTTGTTGTTAATGGATATATTTGTGAATATTTATTTTATCTTGGATAATTTTTTATTTTGTTGTTTATGATAACATTTGGGAATGTTTATTTCCTGTTTTGAGGATTATTTGTTAACATTTTTTTTGTTTATGAAAATGTTTGGGAATATGTATTTAATGTTTTGATGCTTTTTTAAAAATATTTATTGTTTAGGAAAATATATAGATAGTATGATTTTCGTAATTTACATTGACTATTAGTATCAGTAATATTCTATTAATGACAGCTGATAGGATCAATAATTACTATTATTTTTAGGGAGGAATTTCTTTTGATGTTTATTATTCACATAATTGATGATAATTTCTCAGACACTTCAAACGATTATTATTATTATTATTATTATGATTATTATTATTATTATTATTATTATTATTATTTTATTATTATTATTATTAATGTAATGTATGCATTTCTTTAGTTATGATAATTAACGTGGAACACACAAATTAACCACACACGCCCGCACACACACACACACACACACACACACACACACACATATATATATATATATATATATATATATATATATATATATAATATATATGTGTGTGTGTGTGTGTGTGTGTGTGTATATATATACACCTGTGTGTGGGGTTGAATTATATATACATGTATGTATGTATGCATGTAGAATGTAGGCTTATCCGAAGAAGACCTTGCACAAAATTCATATTCCCACCGAAACACACACAAGCTTTTAGAACCCCAAATAGTTTTAAGTCCCAGGAATGAGAGAACGCTATATTGCATTACGGTCTTCGTTTGTATTTGAAAATATCTCTTGAATCTCGACTCTGAGATGTTCGTTTACTCTCTCTCTCTCTCTCTCTCTCTCTCGAGGAGTCCTTTGCTTTGGGCTTTAGCGATAGCTTGAGGCAACACGATGATGAACGTTACCATGACATGGATTTCTGTTTTAATTGCTTTTTGATTTACTGTCGTCTCCTCTCTGTTTATTCCCACTTTCCTTTTCCTCCTTCGTCAGGAACGAGTTCGTTTTCGAAGGAATTTTTAGCGTATTATTTTTGTTTTAATTTTATTATTTTCATTTCTATTTCATTCTATTATTTTATTATTTTTATTCTTATTTTTTTATATCCTTTTTGGTTATCATTTTAATTTTTATTGTTACTGTGTCTGTTTTCGATTCATTTCACTTTCGCGTCTCTAGCCACTAACGTGTCTACCGATTCTTGTGTGTCTGTGTATGAATGTCTGGTTGTCTGTCTCGCCTTCTTCATTAGCTCGTCACCTGCCTCCACCTTTAGGTGTATATATCTGTCCGTTCGACTTGCATATATCTCTATCATATATATATATATATATATATATAATATATATATATATATATATATATATATATATATATATATATATATATATGTCCGGCCTCGTCGCTACTTAAGAGCAGACGGCACCTCTCCTGTTTCCAAGCCCAGACGCCTCTATCGACACAGTAGTAAGTACCCTTTAAAGTTAACGTGCCCATTCGATTCGACCCGGGCTATACTCCCGTAGGCTCCGGGAGCCTCCTACGCGTCAGGTCTCCACAAGGACCCTGGTTTTTGGCCTCCACGAGGACCTTGGTCTCCTCCGCAAGGATCTCGGTCTTGATCTCCACAAGGACCTTGGTCTGCACTAAGGACCTTGATCTCCACAAGTTCCTTGGTCTCCACAAGGACCTTGGTCTCCACAAGGACCTTGTCTCCACAAGGACCTTGTCTCCACAAGGACTTGGTCTCCATAGGGACGAGTCATGGCAGAATGTGCCGCGTGAATTAATTGACTCCCGGGTGGTAAGATCGATTGTTTGGCTGAATACGCTCTGGCGTGGCACGAGAGCCGTGGTCATTAGCGAGATGGATGAACTGGAATCCGTGGAATTGGTGAATTGGTTCTGAATGGTCTTTCACTCTTTCTTCTAGATGAAGAATCTCCTTTTTTTATTTTTATTTTTTTAACTATTTGGGTAATGATCGTAAATACCCTGGATTTCTCTACCTGCCATACTATTTATGTTCTCACGAGGCTTCATTTAGTTTATGCTTATGAATAGGCCTACCATTCTAAAAGGGCGTAGGTATATTTTACATATAGGATGCATCGTGGGGAAATATATATGTAGCTAAAAATATACGAATATGTGTAATTATACAGTATGCAAATATGCATGCAACCATAAAGACAAAAACACTATTTTGTAAATATGATATATACATATATAAATTATTCTGTTAAAACAGGATACATCCCAAGTATAAAAGGCCCATTAATACACTCTGGTTTAAAGCTAAGGACTAATATTTCGGTGGACTAACTTCCACCCTTTATCAAGTAGTGAAAGTTAGTCCAACGAAATATAGTCCTAAGCTTTAAACCATAGTGTTTTAATGGGCCTTTTATACTATATATATTTTATATCTATATATATATATATAATATATATATATATATAAAATGTGTGTGTGTGTGTGTGTATGCCTGTCATCAGTGGGTATAAAAATCTCCGGCGTTATTTTCCATTCTCCCAGTTATTCGGTTCCTTTTTCAACGCATTGGGATAATTCCATATGAATTTAATTATTTAAATTTCAATGCATTTGTTAACGAAAAGGACAAACGGTTTGTTTTCGATAACTGCCCATGAACAGTGTCAAGGAAATTCAGTTATACACGAACAACATTGTCAAATGAGTATTCACGGTATTTTGCTTCAGTGCGAAAGTCGGTCGATGCTAATTGATTTATAGTCTCTGCTCGGTAGCATAACATTTATGCTTTTGAATTTTGTGATATATATATATATATAATAGTTTTCAAAGTGTGTTGTTGACTCCCGTTTCTGCTTACTCATCTTTTGGTACAGTTGAAATAAATATTATTTTCATTTATTATTTTCATTATTACTATTTTATTATTATTATTATTATTATTATTATTATTATTATTATTATTATTATTATTCTTTCGAGTGAACACTATAATATTCTTTGGAAGCTTGAATTTTCAAGTCAGTGGCTTCTGTGGGCTTGTTCTACAAGAATAGGGTTCATTTTCTGAATAATAATAATCATGGTTATTATTATTATTAAGCAAAACCATCTTTTAATTTAGGCTTTGCGTGCTAACGTGTCCACCTCTGTCCATACAGCGCTTGGGAATGAATCCGTGCTATTCAAGTTTGTCATTACAATGCAAAAATTTGTCATTCCCCGATGAAATGAAGTGGAAATAGATTTCACAGCAGTCGTCAGCGTAGTGATTACGATAAGAAGGTTGACACAAAGCCTTATCTCACACGACTCGCTGTCATAAATCAGCTGATTAGATACGATCCGTCATCGCTTATTTTGGAAGTAAAGTTAATCAGGGGAAGAGAACAGAATTTTTGCTGTTGTTTTTGATTGAAAGAGAAATACTACAAATTTATACAAAACTATGTAGATGGTTCTTGATGTGCTGAAATCAAGGATTACCGTGTCTGAGTGTGGTTTAACGTAAAATGTGTACTATGGGCTAAGTTCCTTTAATTGAAAATATTTCCTATGTTTTGTGAGAATGTCGATATTTGATATGTTAAATATGTAAATATTAGATATATGTATATATAAGTGTGTGTTTTATATATATACTCTATATATATATATATAACATATATATAAATATATATATATACATAAGTTAATGTATATAGGCATTAATAGTGTATTATTGTATGTTACACAGCTGTCAGCACCTCTACGTATCCACACATGCACACTCATATACATACATGCATACAAACAGACAGACACGCACGCGTATAACGTTTTGAATATATCTTCATATATATATATATAATATATATATATATATATTATATATACATATATGTATATATATATATATATATATATATATCTATATATATATATATATATATATATATATATATATATATATATATATTTATATATTTAAGACAGCGCTTTTACTTAAAGACTTTGAATTATGTCGTATTTGCAACCCAAGGCTGTGCAATGAGACTAATTCGTTTGGCTCCAAGCGAGCTCTTCCCACGTGTTTGAGTTTGCTTCCCTTTTCGTTTCGTTCGAGGTTTTGTAGGTCTCTCTCTCGTCATCTCTCTCTCTCTCTCTCTCTCTCTCTCTCTCTCTCTCTCTCTATATATATATATATATACACACACACATTTATGTATAAACAGAAATTATCTCTTGTACCTTTATGCATGCTACAAAATATATACATATATTTTTATTCTTGTATTTAGATTTCTATATTCATTTTCATTCCTGTAAGTAATTTTGTAATTTTTATCTAAAACCAACATGTAACATATTAAATTTGAAAACATACATTTAAGGAAACTCTAGCACATGGCATTGTATTTTGAATATTTTATTTAACCACTGTTTTAAACTTTCACTCTTATTGTCACAGTACATATGTCCTTATGTTCTTTGTATCCAAAACAACGCCCTTAAGCTGTTTAATCCCTAGACTAACCAGTACCCATACCTCAAGGTCATACCTCCCGCACGATGAAATAATAGGCCGAAAGGTCAGATTGTAAGTCAGTAGTCGCTTGATAATGCCATAAGGCGAAACAGCTGTCGTGACAAAATTCAATAAATGTAAACTTGTGTGTAATATATATATATATATATATATATATATATATATCTATATATATTATTATATATATATATATAGCATCTATATATATATAGCATCTATATATATAATATATATATATATATATATATATATATATATATATATATATATATATATATAGTAGATTTCAGTTATTTTTCCACCTAGTTAATCTTGAACATAATGGGTTTTTTTTTCTTGTTAATGCTCTGCTGTTATTTGTTCAAATTAATCTCTCCTTATTCCACTTGTAATTCATTTGGCAATGCAAACAAGGCCGTAAGAGGCTGAGATATAAAATAAAACAAAGCAATGAATTATTTCTCCATCTCGCGACAGACGCAAATCGCTATGATTTTATATCATTACTAAGTCACTCGGCGTCGAATGAACAGACAAAACGACTTTCCTTCACAAAGTCCATTTCATTGTTTCGGTGTTGATGTAATGCAATACGGTTTCAGAATATCGAATTCAGTCGAATGACGCAGTAGTAGTAGTGGTAGTAAGTAGTATACGATTGTAATGGCTTGGCGGTCAGAGTTCCTGCGTGAGACTGGAGATATCGCGTATCTTTGTGGTAAATACGTGTACGATGATGATGATGATGATTATGATGAAAGTCCACGAGAGGATTTAGCAGAGGTTCCAAGTAATATATATATATATATATATATATATATATATATATATATATATATTATTATGTATTGGTATATGTCTATATATATAGATATAAATCGTTTATATATTATATATATATATATATATATAATATATATATATATATATATATATATATATATATATATATATATATATATATATATATATATATTTAATATATATATATATATATATATATATATTATATATATATATATATATATATATATATATATATATATGTGTGTATATATACTTATACGTATATATATATAAATGTATATATACATATATATATATATATATATATATATATATATATATTTATATATATATTATTATACATCCCACGGTTTTCTCCCTGATTGCAGTTTCCATCTCAATCACCCCTCAAAGGGAGAGAGAGAGAGAGAGAGTCTTGACGATTTGCATAAGCCGGCTGCAACGGAGAGCGAGTGATCTCATTGTCCAAATACTACTTACATTGGCCGTCGCTAGCAAGGCAGGTTGGACTTGGGTTATAGTAGGCTGCTCCTCCGAATCCCTGATGAGTCCTCGGGCGAATTTTTCGCCCTGGGCCTCAGGGAAGGGTGCTGGATTTTTTTTTTTTTTTTTTTTTTTTTTTTCCTGTGTAGTTTCGTTCTCGGGGTCGGTCGTCGGTATGGAAATTCTCTCGCCTTAAGCCTCTGTTGCTTGGGTTTTTCTCGAACGACTCCTCTTCGGAGGGCCTGCGGAGTCGGCATCCTCTGGCTTGGCATTCTCTGGCTCGGCAATCTTTGGCTCGGCATCCTCTGGCACGGCATCCTTCGGCTCGGCATCCTTTGGCTCGGCATCCTTCGGCTCGGCATCCTTCGGCTCGGCATCCTTCGGCTCGGCATCCTCTGGCTCGGCATCCTCTGGCTCGGCATTTTCTGGCTCGGCATCCTCTGGCTCGACATCTTCTGTTTCGGCATGGGAATAGGCTTGAAACTCGTCTGAACACGTTCTTCTCGTCACGTGGGGAGCAGCCTAATTTTGACAGGCTGGTGTGGATTCATCTCTCCAACCTACACACACACACACCACACATACACGTCCTTCCCCCAATAAAAACCGTTTTTAGTTGTCTGTAAAAAGAAAACTACTGAGAAGGCAACATGCCTGACCCGTCCGCACTTTGTTTCTGTCCGCCCTCAGACCTTAGAACCTACTGAGGCTAGAGGGCTGCAAGTTGATATGTTGGTCATCCACCCTTCGGTCATCAAACATACCAAATTGCAGCGCTCTAGCCTCAGAAGTTTTTATTTTTATTTAAGGTTAAATGTAGCCGTAATCGTGTATGAATGTTGACTGATTAGTTTGATATTGATGTCATCTAAGGTTTTGATCATTGATGCGAATTATATTCAGGCATAAAAAAATTCTCGGTCATACATTCATGTTACAACGAAGATTGTCCTAAAAAACTAAAGAAAAATAATAAAATTGAAAACGGTCGCCCTGCAAAACCCTGAGAGAGAGAGAGAGAGAGAGAGAGAGAGAGAGAGAGAGAGAGAGAGAGAGAGGCAGTCCTTTGTAAGTGCCCGGCGAAGGTACACTACGTGAGGTGGGATGTAAAATGAAAAAGCCAATTTTTTTCGGTCAGGCGGCCTGAGGAATTGCAAGCAAGCAGGAAGAACCTGCTTGCTTGCTTGTAATTTTTCCCCTGTGAAGTGGACTAGAGGCTGCTTGCACTAATGTTGCTGTTTCTTCTTCTTCTTCTTCTTCTTCTTCATCTTCTTTATTATTTTTATTTTTATTATTATTATTATTATTATTATTATTATTATTATTAGCTTATTATTATTATTATTATTATTATTATTATTATTATTGCTGTGCTATATGTCATACCAGTGACTGAGTGTTATTTTATATGATGTACATAGATATATATAATATATAATATATATATATATATATATATCTACGTATATATATATATATATATATATATATATATATATATATATATATATATATATGTGTGTATATATATATAATTATTGCCTTTACGTTATAGCCTACTATCGACAGTAAGTTTATTATTATTATTATTATTATTATTATTATTATTATTATTATTATTAAGGTTTTGTTTATAGTAAGCAAGCAAGTAAAATTATGCTGAACAGATGATTATTATTTAAGCAGTTTTCTGTGGCTTATATAAACCATAGAATAGAGATTAATCATGATTAATCATATGGTTATGATTTTGTACTGTGGGTAGGTATTCATATAAGGTCCTGTAAGTCTGCCTAATTTCACCGCTATGAAAAGCTACTTATGCGTTATGTACGGGCTCTCTTTGGACCAAGTTTATAAGGGATGAAAGGATTTTTTTTCTCCTATTCAACGTTTTCTGTAAAAGACAACCATCGCCTCGGCTTCGTCTGTCCGTCCTCACTTTTTTTCTGTCTGCCCCCAGATCTTAAAAAACTACTGAGGCTAGATGGCTGCAAATTGGTATGTTGATCATCCACCCTCCAATCATCAAACAAACCAAATGTCAGCCTTCTAGCCTCAGTTCTTTTAAATTTATTTAAGGTTAAAGTTAACCTTGATCGTGCGTCTGGCAACGCCACAGACAGGCCATCTCCGGGCCGTGGTTAAAGATTCATGGGACGCGGTCACCGAAAGCTAGATCTATTTTCGTTGGCCTTGATTATACGCTGTATAGAAACCTCGATTGCGCAGAAGTTATTTGATGATGGGAACCTTATTAATGAACTGCATTGTGCTACTGTGACCAAATCCTTTTTAGAATAATTTTTTTTTTTTAATCTGATGAAGTCCATTTTGCAAGTGTCATCAGATAAACATACAGTTTTAAGCCTGAATTATTATTATTATTTTTTTATGCCTGAAAGGATTTAGATTTGACAGTGTTTTTCAGTCTGCGTTGGTGTTTGACCTCCATATTTACAAAACTTGTATTTTTAAGCCTGAATTATTTATTGATTCGTGTCCAAAATGGTTTAAATTTGGCACCTTTTTAAAATTTGCGTTCGTGTTTGACGTCCATATATGCAAAATAAAACTCTCTTCATGACGAATTGTTTTTGTCTCGTAATCCAGTGTATAAACAGATGAAAATAAATAATGAAAGTAATCACGGTCCATTTATTTTAAGCAGTTTGCAGCTGAATAATGATGTTTTTTCGTTTGTGATCGCCGATTGCAAAGTTCATATGGGGCTTTGGGACGCGTCATATGTCATGTTTTCCAGTGGCCAGTAAATAAATTAATGGAATTAATGAGTGGAAACTGGATGAAAACACAGGCGTGAGGTGAGGACCCTCTTTGTTGTTTGGTCCGAGTCTGAAATTGTGACTCTGGATGTCGTGGTTCTGGTGATAATTCCGGCCGACGATAATGAGGAATGGTGACAGATTCCCAAGAGACTATACTCTGTTTTTTTCCATCTGTCCATCCGCCAGTGGTGTTTGCTTATAGTAACACTGCGTCCCGGGCTTTAAATAACATCTTATTTCGAATGTTAACGGTATAATTCGCATATAGTAAATTATTAAAACACTTTTCAGTTGCAAATGTACACCCAGATATCCTTTTATTTACTTAAAGCTTAGACATAGCGAGGCTATTTAAAGACCGAGACGCAGTGTTACCATGCCCAACCACCACAGGCGGATGGAGAGATGGAAAAAAACAGTATAGTTGAGTAGCCTTCCTTTACATCTGCAGAGGTAATGAGTGTCCTTCCTTTACATCTGCAGAGGTAATGAGTGTCCTTTTACATCTGTCGAGGTAATGAGTGTCCTTCCATTACATCTGCAGAGGTAATGAGTGTCCTTCCTTTACACCTGCTAAGTAAAAAGCCTTATCTCTTTGCATATAAATACACCTGCAGTGGCAGCAGGTACTGCATCTTTACACCTGCACAGATAGACGTTATTTTCCCTTCACATCTGCCTACGGAAGGAGAGTAAAAGCGCCCTTTTTACACCTGGGACGGCACCTGCTCTCCCTCCGGAGGGAATGAAATCGGGAAAGGCCGATCCATTTCTCTCTGTCTCCTTCAGTTGAAGGTGGAGGACTTCCCACACCCCGATGAAAAGGATAACTCGAAGGATCTATTCGGGGGGCGTGGGGATCATGGCTGGGGGTGGGGTGGCGTGGGGGCGTCCTGATTAGAAAGAGAGCCTTTTGTCCGCCCGTGATTGTCACCAATGAGGTTTTGCTTTTAGCTGAGGGAGATGTGCGTCGGGCTTATTTTTTATTTGTCTCGTCCTCGGAATGAATTCCTTTCAAGTCCTAAGTGTTTAAAAGCAATTTCCTTTGCCTTTGTGAACTTCTGTTACATTTCCTTCGGTCCGCAAGCGCTATGATATCTCAGCCTTCTAGACATTGGTCTTACTTATTTTTTTTTTTTTTTTTATAGATGGATTTTTACTCTCCAGCGACATGCACGGTCCATAGGAAGGATTTTGGATGAACTGCCCCCCCCCCCCCTTTTTTTTATGTATAATTCCTACATTTGCTGTATTCCTGGGGTCCCGTTTAAAAAAAAACTTTCATAGAAGTCTCAGAATCACCTGTGGATAAACAAGGTCTTTTTTTTTTTTTTTTTTTTTTCGCTTTTTTATGTAGGAGTCTCTCGTAGAGGATAGTGCCGTCAGTGCACCTCATTCGGTGCAATGTAGGCATGACATAAGGTTCTATGCAGCGTTCCTGCGGCCCCTAGCTGCAACTACTTTCATTCTTTTTACCGTACCTCCGTTCATCTTCTCATTCTTCCATCTTACTGTTCACCCTACCCTAACAATTGTTTCATAGCGCAACTGCTTTGAGGTTTTCCTCCTGTTACGCCTTTCAAACCTTTTACTGTCAATTTCCGTTTCAGCGCTGAATGGCCTTAGTTGCCCCAGTGCTTGGCATAATGCCAGAAAGCTTTATAAATAAAAAATATGTAGAAGTCCAACTTTTGCTCTATTCCAGGGGTCCTGTTAAAAAAAAAATTGTGGAAGTCTCAGAATCACCTGTGGATAAACAGGGCTTGTTTTTTTTTTTTTTTTTTTTTTTTTTTTTTTTTTTGTTATGGAGGAGTCCTACATTTTCACTCTTCTAGGGGTTTCTATTTAGAAAAAAAAAACTATTTAGTAGAATATGAGACCCCCTTGAGAAACGTCTTATGCTCTTGTCTATCTGGTATTATTTTTATTGTATTTATTGTTTTTTTTTAATTGATGGACGATAAACGGTGTCTCCATTAAGTAAATATTCTGAATTTAAGGGACAGCTCGATTTTCATTTTATTTAATAAGGAAAGCCAATCCCCTTTCGTGAGTTATCGCTTGGGCAATAAACGGTGTCTTCATTAAGAAAATATTCTGAATTTAAGGGACGGCACGATTTCCATTTTATCTAATAAGAAAAATCAATCGCCTTTTGATGAGTTACCAGCGATAGTTCATTGTCTTGTGACTTCTTAATGGGATTCTTAATTAGGCACACTTTCATCCATTAACAAGATTGAGTTTACCATTTTTTTTTTTTTTTTTTCAAAATCTCCGATCTGTCTGAAAAGTTTCCCCATTATTACATTTTTATGGTTTTTGTTCGGTCCTTTGTTAGGCATGTCATTGTTTTCTTTCTAAGAACCATTATCCAATATTTTTTTTTTTTTTTTTATAAGTCTGAGGTACTTAGATGGGTATTTTTTTTTAATCGAGTTCCTGTGATGGTGTTGCTTAACTATTGTATAGTCTTCGAGATTTTTGCATGTTGCAAGCAGTATTTTTTTAAATGTGCATTTTTACAATTTTTTTTTTATATGAAATATTTTTCATTTTTTCTTGAAATCTTGAGTTACTCGAGTAGTGTATCTTCGCTATTTTTGCGTGTTAGTTTACAATCAATTTTTTAAATTATAATTTATTGATTTTAAGTTATTTATTATTTTTTATATTTTATTTTTTAAATACCAAGTCCCTGTGATAGTTTATCTCCGCCCTTTTGTTTGTTAGTTGCAAGCAGTATATATATATATATATATATATATATATATATATATATATATATATATATAATATATATAATATATATATATATATATATATATATATATATATATATATTTTTTAATCTCGAGTCCCTTTGATAGGTGTATCTTCGCTATTCTATAGTCTCCGCCAGTTTTGCACGTTATTTTTGCAATTAGATTTTTTTTCCTTTCGTAAATTCACGAACCATTGATTGCCTCCCTGCCACTTGGCTGATTCCATGCATTATGTCGTCAGCCTTTTGACGAAAACCGAAAGGGCTATTTTCACAAGGTCTTTAGGCTATTAGTTATATATCGTCATGGACGCCAGCAATCTAAATTGTGAAGCCATCTTTAGGGGACTGAGGCAAAGTGGTAGAATTTAAATATATATATGATATATATATATATATATATATATATATATATACATATATATATTCACGAACCATATATTGCCTCCCTTTCACTATCATATATATATATATATATATATATACTTTTTTATTTATTCATTAAATATATGTAATTCTTCAGGGTACAGTATTGTACCCTGAGGAATTGTATATATTAACACATGAAAGCGCTAGGTACTTATGCCTTTTAATACTTCCTTCTGGCTCATGCATTCAATCAATCTAATATATAATATAATATCACTATATATATATATATATATATATATATATATATATATATATATAATATATATATAGTATATATATATATATATAAGTATACGTATGTATATACACGCGCACACTCACACACACACACACATATATATATATATATATATATATATATATATATATGCATATATATATTATATACATATATATATATATTATGTATATATATATATATATATATATATAATATATATCTATATATTATGTATATATATATATATATATATATATATATATATATATATATATATATATATATATATATATATATTACAGACACAAATATTTAGACAGAAACTATAGATAAATACAATACGAATTGCCTGGGCAGAAAATGAAAAAAATGAAACGCTGGCTGAAGTAAAATCAAAGCTGATCTGCTTATTCATGCCAGGCTTAAATTTTCTGTGATCAATGGACATTCTGGGGCCGTCAGGCGTTGTGCACATACGCCGTGATTAGACGAAGCCTTTGTTCGATGGCCGGGGTGTACCTTAGCCAGGTTGCAATGCGATATTGAACACGCATGATTGTGTTGTATGGATGTGTATATATATCTATGTATTTTTGTATATTATGTATATGTATATATATTTATATGTATACATACATATACGCATACATACATATACATGTAGTATATATATATGTTTATTGACGCTGAGATTAAAACTATTTATGAAATTGCATTGAAACTTAAATATCCAAGGACTTTTGTAGATGTGGCATGGAAAAGAGCTAGAAAATTTTTTTATTTAACTAATGGCAAACTTGAATTTTGTAAGCGTAACATTCTAAAATTACCCTATGATGAAAGGTTTTTAGAAATTCCTAGAATTTTAAAGCTTTTTAACATAACGTTGTTTTCAGTAATGAAAAATGAAAGATCTTCCAGGCTGCATAAATGAAATTCCTTGCAAATGTGTGATAAAGTCTATTGCGGACAAACCGGTAAATCTCTTTCACAACGTCTCAAACAGCACCAATATTCTGTGAGAACTGGGCAAATATCGAATGCATTATTCGAACATATGAGAGATTTAGTTCATCCTACTAACTGGAGTCAAGCAAGAGCCTTAATCCCATGTAATGACACAGTTAAAAGGAATATCATTGAATCTTGTTTCATCAAGTCAAATAATGGAAATGTTCTAAATTTAAGTCTTTGTTTATTTAAACTTGATGCCTTCATAATAAAAAATGTTGTAGATAAATAAATATAAGCAACAACATTAATATATTCAGTTTTTACATGTTTTGGACTATACGGATACTTTGTAGTTTCTGTTAGGGTTAAATCTATGTTTAGGTTTGTGACCGTGTGATATCCGATAGTCCTGGATCATCTCTTTAATTTTTACCCTTTTGACAATTAACCATCTGGTATTCTTGATCTTGTTGTTTACCTGATAACTTTCTCTCCAACTGTATTTCATTCGTTCCTTGACGATGTCTTAGTAAAGACGAAAGCGCTTGGATTTCTGACTATCATTTTCCTGTGGTATTCGCTTATTTAATGAAGTCACGTGCATCTACTGTGATTTTTTAAGCAATATATATATATATATATATATATATATATATATATTATATATATATATATGTGTGTGTGTGTGTGTGTATACATGTATATATATGTATATATATGTTTATGTATATGTATACGTATATATATATATATATATATATATATATATATATATATATATATATATATATATATATATATATATATATATATATATCTTTATTTATGTATTTATTTATTTATTTATTTATTTATAGAGAGAGAGAGAGAGAGAGAGAGAGAGAGAGGAGAGAGAGAGAGAGAGAGAGAGAGAGAGAGCGTTAAGACAAGCACCTGTAGGCAGAAGAACTGAAAAGGCGAGAAATATTGAGTTTGCAGGAATAATAGGTTCGTAAATTGAAGACGACCATTACGAAAGCTATATAATATATATTTAAATTTCCGTCTCGTGTCTTAGCATTTTAGAAAGGCAGTTACAAAGTTGTATAACCCGTGAAATGACAGTTACTTAAACTTTAAACTTTATATCAATAAATGCTAATTTACGTTACCTTCATCTGAACTTGTTTTATCATCCCTAATTCACACGGTCGAGGTTTAATGCAGCGTGCTTTAACCCCTCTTGATTTTGGCCTTATGTCTGTCAGTCGATCTGTCTACCTGTCCCATTTACTGGACGTCACAGAGAGCCGCCTTGGGTTCACGGAGAATACAGGATGCCGTCAATCAGAATGGTGAGAGATCCTGTCAGTTTGCCCCACTCTGGAACTTTGCTTTCAAACGTTTGCTTAATTTTTTTTATTTTGTTTTGTTCAGGCAAGGTTGACGCGAAGGGAGCTGCATTCTTTTGTCCGCCATAGGTCGAAATAGAGAATGTTTTGTTTTGTTGAAGGACACAAAGAACCCAGCAGTTTTTTTTTTTTTTTTTTTTTTTTTTTTTTTTTTTTTACAGTAATGTTGAGATTTTTGTACTAGTAATTCGGTACCACAAGATTTTGAAAATTGTTTTATATTTCATCACTGATTCTAGTCTTCTGTGGGATGGTAGGGGAGACATGACACATCCACCCTATTCCTGCAATCCTGTTTATCCACCCCGGGTTGGGGCGAGTTAGGTAGGGGAGACATTACACATCCACCTTCCTCCTACAAACCTGTTTGTCTGCCCCGGGTTGGGGCGAGTTAGGTAGTGGATCCGGAAGGGGGGGAGGCATTACACATCCACTCTCCGCCTGCAAACCTGTTTATCCGCCCCGGGTTAGGGCGAGTGTTTAGGGGGTCGGGAAGTTAGGGGAGACATTACACATCCTCTCTCCGCCTGCAAACCTGTTTGTCCGCCCTCGGGTGGGGGTGGGTTAGGTAGGGGAGACATGACGGGCAACCTTCAAGCCCGTAATAATAATAATAATAATAATAATAATAATAATAATAATAATAAATACTTCACTTTTAAATCTTGTCAGATTGAACTCCTCCGTGAGGTCGACTTTACCTCGACGAGACTGTCATGTCACTGTTAAGTAAAGGGGAGAAGGGATTGAATTGCACCTTTCAATACTGTTCTTTCAAAACGCAGAGTCCTTTGTGATAGAGTTACATCCTTTTTTTTTTTTTTTTTTTTTTTTTTGGAAAACTGCAGCGTTCCCCCGCCATCATTTTTGTGCAGGAGTTTTTTTTTATGGGTTGAGAGACCGAGCCGGCTTAACAGGATAGAGAGAGAGAGAGAGAGAGAGAGAGAGAGAGAGAGAGAGAGAGAGAGAGAGAGAGAGTTTAATTGATATTATCACTTTGTTCGAACTCCAGTTCGAGGAAAGTTTTGGGTTGGATTAATATTCTGATTAGTGCACGTATGGGAAGTATATACATTTATGCAAATGTATATATATATATGTTTTTAAATATGTATATATATATATATGCATGCTTACATAATAAAATTCACACACATACATATATATACATACACACATACCTGAATACTGAAATGTTTTTACGTATTCATGCTATTGTTTGTGTACGTAGAAGCAGCTCCATTGATTTAATTTCCTCCGTGAATATTGTCAATTCCTGTTTACGTGCACCATCATTGATGTCTTACGTGATACCTGCGTGTGAATTCGTATTAAGATAACGGATTACTTTCCCTGCGCCCAGTAAATCCCACCAGTAAATCCCACGAGTAAATCCCACGCAGGCAGGTCGTGTTGTTGTCAGGAGGCCAGTGCTGTACCAACGGGGGGTTTATGGGTGGGGGTGTCATGAGGGGAGATTGAAAAGGATTGATTGACCTGCGAGGAAGATTAAATCCCCTGGCGTCGCTCGCTTCAAAACTGCCAGAGCGAGTCGCCCTTGGATACCGTTGATTGTCAGAGCTGTGGTATGACAATTCAAAAATCAGGTCAGAATTTCAAATGACTGAGTAGGATTACGGAAGTTGGCGTATATAATACCTTTTTTTTGTGTGGAAGTTTGATTACAGTATTGTCAGTTACGATTTTCGTAATAAGTCTTTTAATGGTGAAGTTCAAAAGGGCGTTGATGCAATTTTCACTGCGTCAGTGCACCTCGCGTTGTGCAATGTAGGCATTGCTTAACGGTCCTTGCAGCGTCCCTTCGGCCCCTAGCTGCAACCCCTTTAAATTCCTTTTACTGTATCTCCGTTCATATTCTCTTTCTTCCACATGGCTTTCCACCCTCTCTAACAGTTGTAACTGCGAAGTTTTCTTTCCGTCACAACTTACAAACCTTGCCGTCAATTTCCCTTTCAGCGCTGAATGACCTCATAGGTCCCAGCGCTAAGCCTTTGGCTTAAATTCTTTATGCCATTCTAATACAAAGGCAATTGATTTTTGCTACGTTTTCAGCAGAAGTAGCTACGTAGGACATTGCTACTTCTCCTATTAGGATGACCTGGATTGAAATGGTGCATTTTTATCTATGCTCTCTCCCCTGCTGGGTGCTGTTAATATTACTTTCATTGTCAATGTTTCTATGAATTCTTTTGATCAAATCTCTCCTTTTTTTTTTGCGTTCATTATCTGGTCGCCGATTAATTGCAGATTTGCATAAATCTATTTTCCAGCTCAAGTCTCGTCAATACCAACAGCAGGATCAGAAACTTC
>NC_087215.1:67179255-67199255 GCF_015104395.2 Macrobrachium nipponense | reverse complement strand
GATGTTGGCGCCAAAGAAAGTTTAGTTCTTTGCATGAATCAAGAATGTTGGCGCCAAAGAAAGTTTACCTCTTTGTTGTTAATTTCAAGATGTTGGTTAGCCAAAGAAATTTAGCTTTGCAATGATTTCGCATGTTGGTGCCAAAAGAAGTTTAGTCTTTGCATAATTTCAATTGTTGGTGCTTAACAAAAAAAGAAAGTTTACTCTTTGCGTGAATTTCAAGATGTTGGCGCAAAGAAAGTTTAGTCTTTGCATGAATTCAAGATTGTTGCCAAAGAAAGTTTATCTTTGCAGAATTTCAAGATGTTTGGCGCCAAAAGAAAGTTTTGTCTTTGCATGAATTTCAAGATGTTGGCGCCAAAGAAAGTTTACTCTTTGCGTGAATTTCAAGATGTTGGCGCCAAAGAAAGTTTAGTCTTTGCATGAATTTCAAGATGTTGGTGCCAAAGAAAGTTTAGTCTTTGCATGAATTTCAAGATGTTGGTGCCAAAGAAAGTTTACTCTTTGCGTGAATTTCAAGATGTTGGCGCCAAAGAAAGTTTAGTCTTTGCATGAATTTCAAGATGTTGGTGCCAAAGAAAGTTTAGTCTTTGCATGAATTTCAAGATGTTGGTGCCAAAGAAAGTTTACTCTTGCGTGTTTAATTCAAGATGTTTGGCGCCAAAGAAAGTAAAGTCTTTGCAATGAATTCAAGATTTGTTGGTTGCCAAAGAAAGTTTAGTCTTTGCAATGAATTTCAAGATCCAAGATTTGGTGCAAAGAAGTTGACTCTTTGCGTGAATTTGAATGTTTGGCGCCAAAAGAAAGTTTAGTCTGCATGGAATTTCAAGATTGGTGCCAAAGAAAGTTTAGTCTTTGCATATTCAAGAAGTTGGGTCAAAGAAAAGTTTACTCTTTGCTGAATTTCAAGATGTTGGCGCCAAAGAAAGAGCTTTGCATGAATTTCAGTTTGGCGCCAAAGAAAGTTTAGTCTTTGCATGAATTTCAAGATGTTGGTGCCAAAGAAAGTTTAGTCTTTGCGTGAATTTCAAGATGTTGGCGCCAAAGAAAGTGTAGGCATTGCGTAAATTTCAAGATGATGGCGCCAAAAGACTTTTACAACAATGATGATAATCATTCGCTCATGGTAACGTTTACTTCGACCGCTAGAACGATTAGGAACGAAATAATTCACAAACGAGGTAAAACGACTTTTGAACGTGAACAAAACTAAATAATAATCTATTCGGGATGCGTCATGGCGCCTGTATCCTATACACCCGCTGTACGCCTCTTTCCCGCCAACTGCGTGAAAAGAAAAAAAAAGATATATAATATATTTCTCCCGCCAACTCATTTCAGAATTCTCTTTACGCCATGTCGCTCTGTTTTTATGGCCGTCGGTCTAGGGCGCAGATACCGCGAGGGAAAGATATTTTTTTGTTTTCCTTTTTTTTCCTATTTACCTAATGGTCGTTGTAGTGAGGGCAAAGAAGGGTAAACAGGCGAGCGCCATTTGTTTGTTTAGTTTTGTTTTTCGTAGGTTGAAGGCGATGATATGATTCATGTCCTCAAGAGTAAGCTTAGTTATGTTTTGTTTGAAATGGGACGGGAAGTTAAAGGATATTTAAAAAATTTTTATTTTGTGCAAAATATGTTTATTCATTAATTACTAACAACTGATTTTTTTTACCAATTGAATATTTCTTATTTACTAGATACTCAATGTTTTGTTAATTATATAGCTATAAATCCGAACAGTTTTATTTTTAATATACTTGAAAATTGATTTAAATTTATAGTTTTCTGATTTTAGTTAACGAAAGTAGACATTTTTATCTTTTGTATTCATACTAGTTCTAATAACCAACAACTGTTTGATCGCATATTCTTGAACATCCGTTGTTATAACCATATACACATCTTTCTAGGACGTCAAGACGTATAGATTAATGTTCTTTGCTCTTTTCTTAAATATGAGGACCGATGGGACGGAATCCTTATGTCCATATCTACTTCAGATGTACAGGAAAATAATAAAAGCAATAACTCGTCTTTGGAAAGATAAAAAGTTATATGAAGATGCAATGTATTACTACCTCAAAACACGTCACATTGTACGTTTGATATCTTATTTACATATTTATGTATTAATTTATTTGATATATTTTTTCTTTTCTAATTATCGATCTCTTCTTTCTGTATTTCCTATGACCTTCTGTCATTTCTGTTAAACGAACACCACAATTTTCTTTGGAAGCTTAAAGAATTTCAAGTCAGTGGCCCCTGTGGTGGTGGGCTTGTTCCATATACATAGAGTTCACATTCTGAACAATAATAATAATAATAATTAGTATTTGAAAATGATTGATCGTAAACTGAGGAGGTTTATTTATCTATTAGAATCATACTCTTATCACTTTTTTTTCGCAACCTTTTGTATTAATAATTGTCGACTTCTCATCTAACGCCACGTGACAAATTTAATGAGCAACGGTTCTGAATTGAAGTCATTATTCATTGTATGAATGTTGGTAGTTTTCCGTTCAGTGAAATGAGGTCAATTAACAGACTTGATTTTTTTTTGTTTCGTCTGCTAATAAACAGTGCCCCGGGTAATAAAAAAAAAAGAAGTTCGTTTCAGTGAATATGTTGATCGGTCTGAATTAATTTAATGAAAGCCCCCGTAGGTGGTTAGTGCCGTCATGACGCCTCACTCGGCGAACTCTACGTAGGCATTATTTAAGATTCTTGGCAGCGTCCCTTCGGCCCCTAGCTGCAACGCCTTTCATGCCTTTTCTTGGACCTCCTTTCATCTTCTCTTTCTTCCGTCTTATTTTCCACCCTGCTCTGACAATAGTTTCATTGTGCAACTGCGAGGTCGCATTATGTTACACCTTTTAAACCTCTTACTTTCAGTTTCCCTTTCAACGTTGAATGACGTAGTAGGTTCCCGGCATTTGGCCTTGGGCCATCGTTTGGATATTCTGTATCCTGTAATTTAGTGAAAGCAATGCTGTCAGTCAAAGCAGTGAGGGGAGGGCACTTCCGGGCATTCACCACTTAAGACAGTGAAAAGATCCTTAAAATTAAGGCGATGAAGTACGTGGATCTAAAGGTAGAACTGGGAGGATACCTCCTCCTCCCCCTCCCCCACACACAGTTGCATTAACCCTAATGGACGGATAGCTCATCAGGAGTAATAATAACCGGTTTGGGTGGTGGTGGTGGACGGATTGATCCTGTAGAGAAGCACAATATTACTCGCCATCGATTTGGAAAGAATCGGGCGGGAAAGAGGCACCAGTCTAAGAAGTAATAGTCAGAGAGGTTGGACAGCTAGATTGACGAAAGGAATCGGGAATGGAGGCGAATCCGAGGGCTAGAATTGTGTCGAAGGATGCTGCAAACATTCTTTAGTAATACCTTAATACCTGGGTGGTCCTAAAGGCTTGTTATTACCCCTACCAAAAAGTACCAACAATAGAGCTACAAGTATTGCAATAATACAAAATACATATCCTGGGTTCAGTTTATTCACTGTAAGAACAACAGTACGAAATAAGAACACTGAAGCAATAGAAGAACAAGTAATATAGTAACAGAGAAGATGTACTGGATTCAGTTTATTCGTTTTAAGCCATCTGAAATTAAAAAAAAATTAAACAATATTTGGACAAAAAATCGGGAAAATTAAAATAATATTTAGGGGTAACAAGAATAAACTGAATCCATGATATGTACTTTTGTATTATTACTCCTTCTTATTATTTGTATTTTGTATTGTTCCCCCTTACCAAAAAGCATCTCTATTGGTACTTTTTGGTAGGGGTAACAAGACTTTCGGACCACCTTACTGGAGTTGGCTGTACTTTACCCATACTCTTTTCATTAGAGTAGTACGGTTTCTTCTCTAAATTAGTTCAAAAGAGCTTCAGTTGTGATGATAATATTAATTGACCTCCGTACCAATTTTCGTTTTTCTGAAATGGAAATCTTCATTTATAATCAAGATTACGCCACGGCTGCGTAATGAAAATCCTCAATTGTATATAAATTGGATTTCTGATGTGTAATTTACTTTTCTTTAAGAACAAAAAAAAGAAAAAAAATCTTCAATTCTGGCCGTACTGCGCACGAACATCGTAGCCAAAATTACCTTTCGGTGAAATAGCCATCGATTCTGGAAATCTTGAACACGGAAATTGTTGATAACTCTGACATCCATTGTTGGAACCTTTTCATAAAGGTTTGCCTGTGATCTTTATTTATTTATTAATTTTTTGGGGGGTTATATTCGCCTGTCGGTTGTACCTTCGTGGTAATGAGGCTTGCACGCGTTCGTGTTTATTTTTAAATGCTGTGTATATTTCTTCTTTGTGGACTTTTTTGTTTTTGTTTACGTATTTTAATTCTTGTCACGAAAAAGGGGGTTGAAGTGGTTTTATATGCATGCCACCATAATAAGGTATATATATATATATATATATATATATATATATATATATATATATATATATATTATATATATATATATATATATATACGTTATATATATAACCCATATACTGCATAAGTTCATGCGGATAAGTTACAGTATATTTTTCGCCATATTTCCACTTGATTTTTTCTTTTTGATTTTGTTTTTGTTTTTGTTTGCACACAAGAATGAAAGGAAGAGGAGCGACTTTAGCACGTTTAACGCTGTTACTTTGCCTTAGCTTATCAGATGTATTCATTATATATAAGCTAGTGTCAAACGTATGCGACCGCATACTTCACATTGATATATTTTCCAACCGGGAAGATAAAGTCACTCATGTATCCACCTATGAATCACTTGTTATTTCAGCCTTGTGCACTGAATATCGATCTCGTGTTTGTGTGTGTGTGTGTGACGGAGTTCGCTTTTACCTGAGGGCACAGCTGCTGTGTCCCGGAAGTTCGCCGGAGGAAAATTGATGGTGTCGCAAACTCCGTGGGCTTGGCGTCACCTGGGAGTGATGGGCGTTGGTTCCCTAGTAACAAGTTTCTTCATATCAAGTTTCCAAGAAGATCTTGCTTCGTCCGTGACTTGACTGAAGATGAACCTAGTACAAGATTCGAAAGCTTTTAATATCCATTAAAGACCATATACTCACATGCTACATTGTTGTGGACCTGCAGCCATTGTCATCATTTTCGTCACGGAATGATAATAATAATAATAATAATAATAATAATAATAATAATAATAATAATAATAATATAATAATAATAATAATAATAATAATAATAATAATAAATATTATATTATTATTATTATTATTATTATTATTATTATTATTATTATTATTATTATTATTATTATTATTATTATTATTATTATTATTGTCCACCAATCGACCACCTCAGTATGATCCAAACTTCCATATTCTGCTGTATATCAATTTCCCTTTTCCAGACACTTGTATATGCAGGCAACTGGCTCTGTTCTGCCCCACCCGTAACGAGAAAACACACACACACACACACACAGATGTCATAGCTAGCGTTCAGAGCGAGCTTGTGAAGTCATTGAGGTCAGTCTCGTCAGCAGCAGCTGTTTGTGCACCTGTCACAGGTGTTAAGGGACGAATGACTCGGGGTCATTTCTTGAAATAGTGAAAGACTTTTCCTTCTTGTCGGGCGGTATAATTCTGCAGCGGTTGTTTGGTAATGGCCGCAATTTAAGGGTTATTACGTGAGCAGTGATTCCCAATCTTTGTAATTTCAAGGAACCATTGAAGCTGTGTTTCATATCCACGGGACCTTTGTCTATATATATATATAATATATATATATATATATATAGTATATATATAGTATATATATATATAGATATATATATATATATATATATATATATATACACACATACAAACCAGTTAAAAAGTGGTGCTTGGAAGCTTGTACCTTTATTGAATATCAAATAACAGCTCTAGATACCAACCAGTTTGAAAGAGGTTCTTATTATATTATATATATGTATATATATATATATCGTATATATATATATATATATATATATATAACATATATATATATATACACACACACACACATACATATATATATATATATATATATATATATATATATATATATATATATATATATATACATATATATATATATATATATATATATATATATATATATATATATATATATATATATATATATATATATATATATATATATATATATATAAAAGAACCTCTTTCAATCTGGTTGGTACCTAGCGGAGTTTTCTTTATATTAAAAAAGTTACCAACGTTCAAGCAACCACTTTTTTATTAGTGTGTCCTTGACAGCTTCCAACTTTTTTTTTTTTTTTTTTTTTTTTTTTTTTTTTTTGAACAAATAAGATCCAGTTTGAGTGAGGTGCCTTACAATAATTGTACTATTGCACGGAACAATTCTGTGTGTCATAAGTTAATACGTACGTACATACATACATACAAATATTTATGTATGTATATTCCATATATATTTATAGTATTTTTTTTTTTTTTTTTTTTTATAATTATATATATATTATAGATATTTATAATATATATATAAATATATAATATATATATATATATATATATATATATATATATATATATTTATTTATTTATTTATGTCAGTGGAATACCCGAAAGCTAAAGTTCCCAGACTCTTGTGGGGGGAGTTACGGGTTTTAATTACTGTAGTAGATTCACATCACCTGTGCATCTGATGTCTAGGCCAGTCCCTTGCGACGCTCCTGATTGGCTGCTGTTGCTAAGCCAATCACAGGGCTGGAAACTCTCCTCAGTCTCTGTCGAGAGTTCACGTAGGCAGGATGTATGTTCCACCTATCCTGAGGGACACTTTTGAAAGACGTATCCTTGAGGAGAGGTGGAACATACATCCTGCCTATGTGAACGCTCGAGAGAGACTGAGGAGAGTTTCCAGCCCTGTGGTTGGCTTATCAACAGCAGCCAATCAGGAGCGTCGTCAGGGACTGGCCTGGACATCAGATGCGCGGGTGATATGAGTCTTCTGTAGTTGCAAGGTGTAATCATTTGGCGTTGATGATGTTATATGAAGGGTCGGCAGAATTGACTTAGCGTGGGAAGGCGGTTTCAACTCTTTAAGTTCCTCTCGAGTTACGAGATAAAATGGTGGGAAGTCGTTTGTAAAAGACGTATTCACACTGACAGGTTACAGCTGTGGGTGAATGGAGTGTTTATTTTTTTTTTTATGTTGTTAAGGAGCTTTTTCGTACAGGGTCTTTCACATCGAGTCTGACTTTTTATTCACTGGCTTATGCTATTGGAACCTATGTGTCGGTGGAATGTGTGTATGTGTGTGTGTGTGTGTGTGCTCTTTCGAGTGAAGTTTGTATGCGTTGTATGTGTAAAAAAGTATCTAAATATTGTTTCAATATAATTTTTTAAGGCGAGAGGGATGTTGGGCGCTCATGTTAGTGTAGAAAAAATATATGCCCACAAATAAAAGATATTTAAATTCCAGTGTGTCATGAAAATGGAAATTGAACAAAAAAGGGAACGTGTAGCCGACTAGATTTATGAAAAATGCATATGCCATGACATGCTTCCTGTTCGGTGAGAGCAAAAGACCCGATTTAAATCTGATTTCATGACGAGAAAATTCTCTCTCTCTCTCTCTCTCTCTCTCTCTCTCTCTCTCTCTCTCTCTCTCTCTCTCTCTCTCTCTCTCGTTTCTGTAATGCTTAGCAACCTGTCGTGTCTTCAGTGGTTTCTGAATTTATCTGCAATTGCTCATTTGATCTGTACGAGCTCTCTTCTCTCTCTCTCTCTCTCTCTCTCTCTCTCTCTTCTCTCCTCGGGCGTTAGGATTTAACCAAATATATTTAATGCTCACTGCCATAATAAAAAAAAATATTTGCCAAATAAATGGACTCTTCTTTCCAGTCACCTATTTCTCTCTCTCTCTCTCTCTCTCTCTCTCTCTCTCTCTCTCCTCCATCTCATCGGTCTCTCTCTCTCTGTGTGTGTCAGTCTTCTGCGCCGCACGCATTCCAGGGCAGTGCTTTAAGTGCTTTCAAGCGGTGTCCCTTTAACCCTCCCCGATTTGCTCGATTATTTATCATTAGTGGCAGGTGTGCACTTTGAAATCTCGCCGGAAGTAGTTCTCTGGGGCAGTGAGAGATGAGAGAAGAAGAAGAAGAAGAAGAAGAAGAAGAAGAAGAAGAAGAAGAAGAAGAAGAAAGAAAGAAAGAAAGAAATAAAGGGGTAATGAAGAATCTCTCTGGATGGAAGAAGACGAAGAAGAAATACAATTGAATAATGGCGAAATGATTAATCACTCTGGGTAGAAGAAGAAGAAAAAGAAGGTTTTTTTGCAGCATCCCTTAGGGCCCTAGCTGCAACCCGCCCCTCCTTTTTTTTTTATTCCTTTTTTTACTGTACCTCCGTTCATATTCTGTCTCTTCCATCTTACTTTCTCACCCTCTCCTGCAGCTACGAGGTTTTCTGTTTGTTACGCGTTTCAGACTTTTTTTTTTTTTTTTTTTAACTCTCGGTTTACATTGGAGCGGTGGACGACCTCGCAGGTCCCAGCGCTTGGCTTTCGATCTGAATTTGATAAATATATAGTCCAGTCCCAGTTAAAAGAAACATGCTCATGGGAGACACAGCCTCTCTCTCTCTCTCTCTCTCTCTCTCTCTCTCTCTCTCTCTCTTTCTGTGTTTTGTGGAAGGCCACAAGTGACGGGAACACGTTTTTTTCGGTCTGTTAGGGATAGGTATAGGCGTCTTTGAGTGGTTGTAATACCTTTACCACGGCCCCTCAAGAGTCGTAATAACCCACCTTTCGAGATATTTCGTGGGATACTTGGAGTGAAGTCGCCATGTTCCCCTCTCTACTTGAGGTCATGGAGAACAGGGTATTCATTTTATCAGGTCATTTTGAGCAACGGAATGCCCTCTTGATTCAGGAGAGGTCAGAGTCCGGAGGGGCTTTCGTTCCCACTTTTTTTTGTGGGGGTGGGTGGGTTGGGGGATAGCGAGGTGGGCGTGAGAAAGGTTTTTCTTTGAATTTTTTGGGGGGCTTTTTTCAATTTTTTTTTTACTCAATACTTTTCTTCGCTATGTAGTGTTTTAATTTTTATTTTTCCTTTCTTTTTGGTAAGTTATAGTATGAAAGTAGAAGTTTACTCTATTGTTACTATAATAATAATATAAATAATAATAATAATAATAATAATAATAATAATAATAAAATAATAATAATAAAAACTGATATACGATGCAAATAGAATTTCCTTACATTATTAATTATTATTAATATTGTTCTTATTATTAGTAGTAGGTTATACTAGTCCGGTAGCATTAGCCAACCGCGAAACCCATTCAATCACCGCCCCCCCCCCCCCCCCCCCACACAACCCCTGCTTAAGAATCATACGAAAACGCGACATCTCTCCCAAACCCCCAACCCCCCCCCAAAAACGAAAAATAGCTTCTCCAAAAATATAAATTAATTTTTTTCTGTGTATTATTTTGCATTTCGCGTTCCACATGCGACGGTCGTATTTTCGTTTACCCAAGCCCCTAAATCGACCCCCTCCTCCCCCCTCCACCACAAAGTCTTGTTTTTTAAAGGATCAATATCGCTTTGTTGTCTATAGAATCACGAGAAGGTGGGAGGGGGGGGGGGGTAAGGTCCCACCCGCCCGCAGTCGATACCCTCTTTTTGGTCGGAAACCTGGATTTATTATAAGTGTCGGTTTATTTTATTTATTTATTTATTTATTAGGTATTTGATTTAATTATTAATTCATTCAGTCAATTTCTTTAATTTTATTTGTTTATTTTATTTTATTTATTTGTTTGTTTCGTTAATTTGTTTATTTAATCATTTATTTATTTTGGCTCATTGGGAAATTTTTTATTCCGTTTGCATTTTGTTTGATGGAAGTTTTGATTTTTTTACACATTAACAATAGTTATTATTATTATTTTTATTATTATTATATATTATTTTTGGTTTTTTTTTTATTTTTTTTTTTTTTTGCTCTATCACAGTCCTCCAATTCGACTGGGTGGTATTTATAGTGTGGGGTTTCCGGGTTGCATCCTGCCTCCTTAGGAGTCCATCACTTTCTTACTATGTGTGCCGTTTCTAGGATCACACTCTTCTGCATGAGTCCTGGAGCTACTTCAGCCTCTAGTTTTTCTAGATTCCTTTTTCAGGGATCTTGGGATCGTGCCTAGTGCTCCTATGATTATGGGTACGATTTCCACTGGCATATTCCATATCCTTCTTATTTCTATTTTCAGATCTTGATACTTATCCATTTTTTCCCTCTCTTCCTCTTCAACTCTGGTGTCCCATGGTACTGCGAACATCAATGAGTGATACTTTCTGTTCTGGACCTTTGTCCATCAAGCGTCACGTCTGGTCTGTTTGCACGTATCACCCTCTATCCGTTCTGATACCATAGTCCCAGAGGATCTTTGCCTGATCGTTTTTCTATCACTCCTTCAGGTTGGTGCTCGTACCACTTATTACTGCAGGTAGCTGATGTTCTTGCACAGGGTCCAGTGGAGGGCTTTTGCCACTGAATCATGCCTCTTTTTGTACTGGTTCTGTGCAAGTGCCGGCATTCACTTGCTATGTGGTTTATGGTTTCATTTTTCGTATTGCACTTCCTACATATGGGAGAGATGTTATTTCCGTCTATCATACTTTGAACATATCTTGGTTCTTAGGGCCTGATCTTGTGCCGCTGTTATCATTCCTTCAGTTTCCTTCTTTAGCTCTCCCCTCTGTAGCCATTGCCAATTGTCATCGCTGGCTAGTTCTTTAGTCTGTCTCATGTATTGTCCGTGCATTGGTTTGTTGTGCCAGTCCTCTGTTCTTTCTGTCTTTCTCCTGTCTCTGTATATTTCTGGGTCTTCGTCTACTTTTATTAGTCTTCTTCCCATGCACTCTTTAGCCACTCGTCTTCACTGGTTTTCAGATATTGCCCCAGTGCTCTGTTTTCGATGTTGACGCAGTCCTCTATACTTAAGTAGTCCTCTTATTTCGTAGTCCTCTCCTCCTCCTTTACTTTTTCGTGTTATGTATAGTCTGTCCGTATTTGCTCTTGGGTGTAGTGCTTTGTGTATTGTCATTTGTTCCTGGTTTTCTGATCTATGCTGCGGAGTTCTGCCTTCGTCCATTCCACTATTTCCTGCGCTGTATCTGATTACTGGCACTGCCCATGTGTTTATGGCTTTTATCATATTTCCGGCGTTGAGTTTGACTTGAGTATCGCCTTGAGTCTCTGCATATATTCTTTCCTGATCGTGTCCTTCATCTCTTGGTGTTTTTATATCTCCTCCTTCCATTATTCCCAGGTATTTGTATCCTGTCTCATCTATATGTGTTTGATGTTGCTCCATCTGGTAGCTTTATCCCTTCAGTTCTCGTTACTTTGCCTTTTTTGTATGTTGACTAAGGCGCATTTTTCTATTCCAAACTCCATCCTGATGTCCCCAGATACAATCCTTACAGTCTGGATTAGGGTATCTATTTCCTTGATGCTCTTACCATACAGCTTGATGTCGTCCATGAACATCAGATGGTTGATTTTTGTTGCCTCTTTTCTTGAGTTGGTACCCGGCATCCATCTTCTGTAGTACTTTGTCAATGGGAAATCATGGCTACTACGAAGAGTAGTGGGGACAGTGAGTCGCCCTGGAAGATCCCTCTCCTGATATTAACCTCTGCTAGTCTTATTCTAGAGCTTGTAAGTATGTATTCTTCCAGTTGCGCATTGTATTTTTGAGGAAGCTGATGGTATTTTCCTCTGCCCCATATATTTTCAGGCATTCTATTAGCCATGTGTGTGGTATCATGTCGAAGGCTTTCTTATAGTCTATCCATGCCATGCTTAGGTTGGTTTTTCCCTTCTCCTACTGTTCTTCATTACCATTTTGTCTATCAGGAGCTGGTCTTTTTGTGCCCCTAACACTTCGCCTTCTGCAGCCTTTCTGTTGGTGGGGGATGGTGTTTTGTCTCCTCTAGGTAGTTGTATAGCCTTTCACTGATGATACCTGTTAGTAACTTCCACATTATTGTAGGCAGGTGATAGGCCTGTAGTTACTGGATATTATTCCTTACTCTTGTCTTTTTTGTACTAAGGATGTTCTTCCTGTGTCATCCATTTGGGTGCTTGGTGATTTGAGATACAATGCTGGAGTTGTTCTGCTATTCGTGGGTGTAGGCCTTGAAAGTTTTTGAGACATATCCATGGACTTTCATCGGGACCTGGGGCTTTTTCCAGTTTTGGCATTTTTCTTTAGTTGGGTGTCTGACTGTGTCTGTCGTGATGTCTGTGAATCTTTGTTTTATTCTCCCTGTTTCTTCTTCCTTGACTTCCTGGAGCCATGTTGCATGTTTGTTGTGTGATACCGGATTGCTCCATATGTTTTCTTGGTTCGGCTTCAGGAATTTCTGGGTGGCTGTCTTCCCCTCTTAGTTGGCTGTATAGTCTTTTCTGGTTGGTTCCGAATAGTTTGTTCTGTTGGTATCCCTTATTCCTGTTCATGTACCGTTGGATCTTGTGTGCTTTGGCCTTAAGCCTCTGTTTTACTCTTCTATTTGTGTTGTTTAGTCCCCTCTCTTGTACTTTGTATTTCTCGTTGAGTTCCTCCCTTGTTTTCTTGCTTCTTAGCCTTTTTTCTGCCATCTCTTTCAGTTTACTCAAGTCAGATCTCATCACCATGATTTGCTTTTCCAGGCGCCTTTTTCCAAGGAGGTTGCTGTTTTGGTTTCTGTTGGGTTGGTTGTGACGGTGGTGTTGGTGTTTGAATCCCCATCAGTTCTGCTACTAATCTTGCTCCTGCATATGTCAAGTTATTTGTTTCTGTGATACTGGTGGTGTGTATTAGGCCCATTATTTTCATTGACCTCACTTGTTTTCTCCCCTTTCCCTTAATTTCTTGGCGTTGTAGGCTTTCATGGAGGGGATCTTTGTTCTCTCTGTATCTGGCTCCATCCATTGTCTAATCTTTTTCTACCCATTCGTCCTCTCTGTTACTTCGTCGGTGTTTCTTCGTGTGTCGTTGTTTGATACCTCATCCTCCCTGTCGTCTTCTGTGGCATCGTCTCTCAGTTCGTCTTCGTGTAATTTCGTTGTCGTGTGACATTTCCCTTTCCAGTTCTTCTCTTTCTGTTGGGGAGAGCCAGTTCTTTTTCTTTATGTTCCTTACTTGGTCTGCCAGCCTCTGCTCTGTTTGGGGGGTGTTTTATTCCTCTCATTCCAGATGTTGACCAATCTTCTTCTATATCCTCTCTCCGTCGGGTTGCTTCTGATGTAGCATCTCCATATTTCCTTATTTTCTTCTCTTGTCCATTTCATTTTATTCCTTTTTGCCTCTGTAGCTCCAATCTCAGGCTGTTGATTACTGTCGTTGTGGTGATCAGTTGCTGGATGACGACCGATCCAAGTACTGACCGTCTTCCCCTACAATTGGGAGGGTTGAATACCTGGTTGCCGGACGAAGCTCCTCTGTTGCCAGAGGGTCCATTTACGTCGTTGTCGTTATTTCCTTCATTTCTTTCCATCATTGCTGAGTTTTGCTATTTAACCCATAGCTGGACCATACCCGCCCCATACAGGGATAGGTACTCATTTACAGCTGAGTAGACTGAGGAAATTATGGTAAAGATCCTTTCCCAAGGAATCAACGCCGAGGAGAGCGGTCACCCATCCAACGACTGACCAGCCCCAATGTTGCTTAACTTGACTTAAGTCTATTGACGACCTAACCCACTCCTCCACGGCGCCACATATTATTATTATTATTATTATTATTATTATTATTATTATTATTATTATTATTATTATTATTATTATTATTATTTTAAGCAAGTTAAAGAAGATTATAAAAAGAAGAGGATAAATATATATCCACCGTGCACTAAATTGCAACGCCTGACAATGTCAAAGGTCACACGATTCGATGTCTATTTAACTTCCCTTTACCTTTCGCTGAAACATTTTGCCAAACGGTAAAATAATGGTTGCTGGGTGAAAAGGACTGGGTGCTACTTTGGCGTTTTATCTACGTGTAACCCTTTTAGGAGGAGCTATAGTAGATTCGCATCAACCGTGCATCTGATGATGCCTAGGCCAGTCCCTTACGACGCTCCTGATTGGCTGCTGTTGATAACCCAATCACAGGGCTGGAAACTTGAGAGCTGGAACTCTAAGTCACTCTCTCTCTATGGTGAGAGTTCACATAGGCAGGATGTTATGTTCCACCTCTCCCGAGAGATACGTCTTTCAAAAGTATCCCTCAAGAGAGATGGAACATAGTACGTCCTGCCTATGCGGACTCTCTCTGGAGAGACTTGAGCGTTTCCAGCCATGTGATTAGCTTACCAACAGCCAATCAGGAGCGTCGTAAGGGACTTGGCTTAGACATCAGATGCACGGTTGATGTGAATGGCAGAAATGCGTGTTTTTTCAGCAGTCCGCTTGGGAATAAGTATTACTGGTTGAACAGGTATTTATATTGCATGATTTATGACTGTGTTTTGGTGAATATGCTGTAAATTTTATATTTTTATTTATTGATTTATTTATGATTGAAGCGGAGGAGATGACTATTAGGTGGTTTAGATGAGGCCGGCCTTATGCCAGCACGAGCCCTTGTCTAAAGGTCACCTGTAAGTGAGTGAAGGTGTAAAATGGTAATGAGAAGCCTGCTGTGGACCCGTGGAATTAGATGAACCAAACTTGGTTTCTTGTGGCCAGTAGTCTCGCTTGGAGAGGTCAAAGATACCTTTTGATTTTAATTTTATTTATTTACTTATTTATTTATATACTTAATCATATATCGTAAACTGTAATATCTTCCCGTTTTCTTTGCCTGTTTTCCGTTTTCTCTTTCACATTGAATGTCATTCTTTCATATTTTCTTCTTTTCTTGACGTTATTTATTCAATGAATACAACTTCTCTTGGATGTCTTATTATTATTATTTTTGTTGAGACTGTTCACATCTAAAGTAGAAAATTTCCTCCCGTTTTCTTTGTCGTTTCCGTTTTCTCTCTCGGAATCTCTGTCTTTCATTTTACCTCCATTTCATGATGTTACTTATTCAGCGATACAACTTCGCTTTTATGTTTTAATTGTCTCTTTTTAATTTACTGGTACAGTTCGCATCTAAAGTATAACATTTCTTCCTGTTTTCTTTGAATCCCGTTTTCTCTTTCTCCTTGAATCTCGGTCTTTCATTTTTCGTCCCCTTCATGGTGTTATTTATTCAGTGTTAATAACTTCTCTCTTCTCTCGACTCTTCCGTCTAACATTTTTTATCACAAGACGTTGCGTCTGCCGTTGCACAACACCTCAAGGACCCAAAATTATTGATCGACACTATTCAATCTTGTGACAGATTACCGCTGACAGATTGGGTGGTGTGGAAAGAATTTTTTTTTTCACTCATCTACTCGGGGAGTAAGCTTACAAACTTCTTTGTTCGCTTTTGTCGTCGTCGTCGTCGTTGTTGTTGTTGTTGTTGGGTGGGGGGGGGGGGGGTTAGCAATGGTCTTTTTTCAGCTTAAAAAGGTGTTCACACTGGGTTAAAGATACAGAATTTTAGGATAAGATATTTATGAATTATTGATTAGAATAAAGATGTAAACAATAAATAATGTGCATGGTACACAGTACAGAAAAATGATTTCAAATAAAATATAGTGTATTTTTTAAAAAATTCCTTTGATGAAACAAGGCTCTATTTGACCGTAGATTTTAGCACGTTTTAATTACACCAAGTTAGGAATATCATGTTTACAACTTATGCATGAGGGGAAAACCTTGCACGTGAGTAAGCTGCAGGTGGGATCACGCCTTGCTTTTAATGAAGCATGAGTAATATTCCCGTTTCCGCTTCAAGCTTCAAGCATTCATGCTTAAGCTTTGAGGAAGAGTTAATAAAAGGAATTATAGTTTTTTTACTCGTTAATTAAATTACTTGTCATTAAATGTTTCCGAGATTTTTTATTTTTTATTTTTTATTTGTTTTTATAGTACTTTTTTTAGATACTCTTACGATGACATTTTTGAGAATTTTTGTTTTATTTTAACAATTGGGAATTTCGATAAATCACACTCAGACAATTTTTTTTGGTAAAAATTTTCCGTAATTTGGAATTTCAATAAATCTCACACATTTTTTGTCAAGTATCGTTTTTTTTACAGTTAAGAATTTCAATCAATCTCACATTTTTTTTTAATAAAGTTTTTTTTTTAATTAGGAATTTAAATCAATCTCACACATTTCTTCTTTTCGTCAAGATTTTTTATTCAATTAGGAATTTCTATAAATCTCACACTTTTATTGTCATTTTTTTTACAATTAGGAATTTCAATAAATCTCTCTCTCTCTCTCTCTCTCTCTCTCTCTCTCTCTCTCTCTCTCTCTCTCTCTCTCACAGTGGAAAATCGAACTCGTGCAGTGACGTTGAGCTAAATAAGTCATTGCTGACTATATATATACGTATCTTCTTTTTCTTCTTCCTGCTTAAACCATTTTTATATGGGGTCGCCATTGCGAATGAGTTCGTCTCCATCGATTTCTGTCTTGTGCCTCGTTCTCATTTATACCTTTCAATTCCATATCTTCCCCTACACAATCACGCCATCTCTTTCTTGGTCTTCCCTTCTTCTTCTACCCTGCACTTCCATTTCCATCGTATGTCTTTCCAACATGATGTTCCTCCCTTCGTAACAGGTGTCCATACCATCGAAGCCTTCCTTCCTGTATTTTCTTAGATATTTCAGCTACCTTTATCGATCCTCTTATATACTCATTCTAATCCTATCTTTCCCTAGTTACTCCCGACATCCATCTCACCACATATTCGCATTTCTGCTACATCCATCTTCTTCTCCTCTGTTTTCCTCATACTTGCTGTTTCTGTTCCATATAACACTGCTGGTCTGACCAACGTCCTATGGAACTTTCCTTTCAATTCAGAGGGACCTTCTTGTCACACACACACACACGACACACACACACACACACACACACACACACACATTATATATATATATATATATATATATATATATTATATATATTATATATATATATATATATTATATATGTTCACATCACCCACACTTCATCGCCGTTGGTGGCATAAATACTTTTAATGCCACACAAAAAAAAAACGCCAACTGTATCGTTATTTTCCCAATCCCCGTTCTAAAGCGTCCAACTCAGTAAATGGCCAGCGGTGTGGAGGCCCTGAATGTCCGGCCATTTACTTCAAATGGCCATCGGCCAAAGCTTCTCCCGACCCTAATTGCCCAGAAAGTGGGTCGTTCCGATGGTCTTTATAACGATAATATCTTGCATAGCAGAATTTTCTTCCCTTTAACAAACGGGAGAGGTTTATTTCTCACGACTTAGCAGTAGGGCGTTGAAAATTAGCGTATGGAAACTGTTGTATTATTATTATTATTATTATTATTATTATCATTATTATTATTATTACCAAGCGGCTTATTTCACGACTTGGGAATAGGAAGGCAAAAATTAGCTGCCGCAAGATTATTATTATTATTATTATTATTATTATTATTATTATTATTATTATTAGTATTATTATTATTATTATTATTATTATTATTATTATTATTATTATTATTATTATTATTATTATTCAAAAGATGATGGACCCAATTCATATGGAAACTAATCCCACGAAAGTGGTCACTGACTTAAAATTCAAGCTTATTTAATAATAATAATTAATAGAAATAATAATGATAATAATAATAATAATAATAATTAATAATAAATAATAATAATAATAATAATAATAATATAATAAAACTCAAGAAGAAAGTATCACTCATTGATGTCGCAATACCATGGGACACCAGAGTTGAAGAGAAAAAGAGAAAGAGAAAAAATGGATAAGTATCAAGATCTGAAAAATGAATAAGAAGGATACTGGGATATGCCAGTGGAAATCGTACCCATAATCATAGGAGCACTAGGCACGATCCAAGATCCCTGAAAAGGAATCTAGAAAAACTAGAGGCTGAAGTAGTTCCAGGACTCATGCAGAGAGTGTGATCCTTGAAACTGCGCACATAGTAAGAAAAGTGATGTACTCCTAAGGAGGCAGGAAGCAACCCGGAACCCCACACTAATAATACCACCCAGTCGAATGTGGAGGACTGTGATAGAGCAAAAAATAAAAAAAATAAAAAAATTATTATTATTATTATTATTATTATTTTAGAAGAGAAACCCTACTCTTATGGAACTAAGCCACCAAAGTGGCCATTGACTTGAAATTCAAGCTTCCAAAGAATTTTTAGGTGTTGTTTAGGGAGAAGTAAGAAGGAGGTCAAGGGAAACAGGGAAAGAAGAGATCTCACTTTAGGGGTTGTAAATAATATTGCTTGTAAATAATAAGCCCTCTTGAGGATGTTGTGGAATTTAACTTCGACCACGACAGGTCAAATGAAGATGGAATGTATTGCCAACCTAATACAGTTCACTTTATATTTTAATAATTACGTTTTTATTTTTTTTGTCTGTTAATTTGTTAATTAATCTGTTTTTCTGGTAAATGATCCATTCTTCCTGTACTTCACGTTACGTTATCTTCTGTAACTTCTTTTCAAATGAGCGCCATATTCTGTGGAGGCTTGAAATTTCAGTTCACTATAACTGGTTCACTTAAGGTAGATTCTTGGGTGATCCCTATGCCTTCGAGACGTTAGTTTGGCGGCCACTGATGGCTGGGAGCGTGCCTACCTCCCGGTACCAGCCAATCAGCGGCCACCAAACAAAAGTCTCGTTAGAATAAGGCTCATCCGAGAATTTACCTTAAGTGGAATCAGTTATAGGCCAGGTAGGCTTGTTGCATATGAATAGGGTTCATTTTCTGAATAATAATAATAATAATAAATAATAATAATAATAATAATAATAATAATAATAATAATAATAATAATGAACTAAGGAACCTTCGTAACGAGGCTATAATATTGACAATGAAAAACCACAGTAGTGTTAAAAACATATATTTTTTAGCATTGTGCAAAGATATATTTTAACACTGCTGTGGCTTTTAATTTCAATAATAATAATAATAATAATAATAATAATAAATAATAATAATAATAATAATAATAATAATTAATAATAATAATAAACTGAACAAAAAAACCAAACCCACAAAATTGACTGTGTATAACGTGTTTACTATAAGTATTTATATTTTATTATTTTACTCAACACTCGAGTAACTTTCAGGCCCTATCTGTGGCGGTCCCCCCCCTTTTCTTTATTTTTCTTTTTTTTTTGAAAAAAGGGCCACAGATAGAGCCTGAAAGTACTCGAGTGTTGAGTAAAATAAAATATAAATACTTATATCTAAACACGTTTATACACGGTAATTTTGTGGGTTTCTTTTTTTTTTAATCTTCAGAAGAAAACTGAAAGAAGTTTTTGTTTGGTTCAGTAAATATTAATAAAGAGTGAAATGGTAACGTTATCGATGCAAGCATGATTTGTGTGTGTGTTTGTGTGTATGTAATGGAGAGAGAATTGTTCGAGGACGAGAAAACGGTGACACACACAAACATACACACTTCAACGTCTATAAACATACTACGAAGGGAGAAGAATTCATACTTACTCTCGCGCTCTTATCCACCGAGTGTTGCCATCGAGGCGGCTTCCAGTTTTTTTTTATTTTCCCGGAGAACGCAGCCAACCGGATGCCTTCGCCGCGATAGGAAATTCTTGCGTTTATATTCCGTGGAGGACCGTCGTCACATTATCTCGGCTTCTTCTGGGTTGGGAGAAGGAGGAGTGTGCGAGCTGTCATGTTAGAGTGTCCTCTCTGGATACGTTGAAGAGATGGTTCTAGGATGACAGGGAAATTGTAAGTTTGGGCTCTGTGTCTGCAGTATGTAGGTGTTTTTTTTTTTTTTTTTTTATGTTTAAGCCGAGTAG
>NC_087215.1:67166755-67174255 GCF_015104395.2 Macrobrachium nipponense | reverse complement strand
TTAGCACCCTAACTCGTTCGAAGTGTCAGCGAGCGCAGAGCGTAATTGAATTCACTTTCATTACCGTTATCTAGGCGTATTAATTAAAACAATTTAACTGACAAATGAGGAAGCCAAAATGAAAAAAAAAGAAATTCACGCTTCATGCTGCAGCGGAAATCTCCTTAGCTAAAGATTTATTTGTTGAAATGTTCCACTCGGCTTATGTAGGTTATGTACTCTTGTTTACAATGCACACTTTTTAAACTCTGGGTCGCGCGTACTTGAACTTCATAGCCACTATATTTTTGTTCATGGTTCCAAAATGTCCTTTTGGATCTAGCGGTCTTGTGGTCTTGATTCTTACATCGTCAGTGAGAGGGACGAGGTTCTATTCCCGTGCGAGGCTGACCGTTTGAGAAACTACCGTTCAAATTACAATGCTTTTTTTTTCTGATTTTTAAACTGAGTACTTGGTAGTTAGCCCGCTTTGGTGGGTCGCAGTGATGATGAAGGAGGCCCTATGGCTAGCACCCTCGTTCTAGGCCAAGTAATTGCGTTTTTTTTTGTGTGTGTATGGTTTGAGCCTTAAATTAAGTAATTAGTGAGTCGACTGTGGTAGGTCGCAGTTTAAAAGGGGACAAGCATCTTTTTTGAAATGTATTTTCTTAAATGTATTTTCTTAAAATCTTTTTTACAAATATTATTTGGCGGGTTAATTTTTATTATTCGGTATTCCACCCTTGTTGTAATTTCAGTTACTGTGAAGACTTGGCAATATCATGTTTGTTCCTTTAGAATTTGTTTCAGAAATACATTGACGTCTGCTTCTTCTCTCTCTCTCTCTCTCTCTCGTAGTAGCCATCTTGCTTGGTGAGACGTACCCGCGTGAAGTCACAATAATCAACAGATATCACAAGTTTAACATACGACTAGAATTTGAGAAATATCTAGAAGTGTTCGTGAACTATCGGTGATAAGATTAGTGTGAAAATAGTAGGATTAAAAGCGTTTCTTCAAGTTAGTTTATCAAGTGTAATACTTAAATAAAGTCAAGCAAGATGGCAGTAAGTTCCAACTGCGGGAAAAGGTGGCGTAATTTGGCGTGTTTAGCAGATTCGCAATACGATGAGGTAGCAGGAAGGGAACTGGCCATTTCTCATCTATGAAATCAGCAACAGTCCTAACCAAAAAGATACAAAAGCATTTCATAGATATATAGAAGGATATAATCTTCAAACTGGAACAAATCTAATGAAAACATCTTGAAAATAATTGAAGAAGTTCCAAATAAAATCCAAGTGGTCAAGAGACTCATAAAGAAAATATAATAAACCAACATATTCCGACAAAGAAAATGAATAAGGTGAATCTTGTGAATATACTAATTGATGCATTAGGAAAAAGAATGCCAAAAGCATGCAAACTGTGTAAGGTTTGGTATAGCATAGTCAATCCACAAAAACCTAATCAGAAATGTGCTGCAGCAACATTCCGACCCATCCACAGTGTGCTGAGGTAATACAAGATTTGAGAAAAGATACAAGAATTTTTTGTTCAACATGTCTATCATGGATAGACAATGTTATTAAATCAAGATTGAATGTACAAATAGTTGAGGATGAAGAAGAGAAAGAGGAAGAAGAAGAAGAAGAAAAAGAAGAAGAGGAAAACGGAAGAGAAGTAAACAAAAATGAAATGACAGAAAAAAATAAGGAAAACAAAGAACAAGATAAAAGTATGGATGCAGAGATACTCATTGATACTACATATGAGGCAATAAGCAGCATACCTACGAAGATAAATACGATATGACAACAGAAAAGCAAATCCCGAAGAGGCTCTACCCAGATCTATACAATGACGGGAGAGAGGAAAAAAATAGACAGAAAAGACAAAATCTGCAACCTTTTGAAAGAGGGAATTGCAGATTTGGAGAAAGATGTTACTACAAACATCCTAAGATATGTCAAAACTATGAAATATATGGTAAATGTGCATACTTAGATGGATATGGGGATGATTGCAGAGATCTGCATCCAAAAATATGTAAAAAACCTAAAAGAAGGAAAAGGATGTAAGTTCGACAAAAATGCAAATATAGCACCCTGTAGCCATGAATCATAATCAAATAAATAACCAACCAAGTAATAAAATCCAAAATAAGAAAGAAACAAATAAAGAGAGAAATCAAGAATATCAGGTAAAAGAGAAAAGCAAACCACCAATGAGATATGCAGAGGTGTCAGCAAAGAATTTCAAAGCATCAGCTCCGAAATTCTACTCAAGAGATAATAACTGTATTTATTATGCAAGAGATATTGCAGAAACGAAAATTGCGGAGATTGCAGATCAGACACAAAATGAATGAATAAATTTGATGAAGGAAGATCAAATATTATGGAAAAGTTGGATTTTTAATGTCAGAATTTCTGGAAATGAAAAAAAGAACAACATACCAGAAACAGGAAAGAGACATGGGAAAATCCTTATTACTATCAGTATTAAATGAAGGAGAAAACACGCAAACCATCATAGTGATGAATGCGCAGGGTTTAGTTACGAGTAAACTCAAAAAGAAAAAAGAAAAATAGAGTACTTAGAAGAACTAACCCAAAATGAAAAGAAAATAGATATAATGAATATAAGTGAAACCTGGTATTCCCAAGAGACTGGGAATGATGATCAAATAAAAGAAAGGGTTCCAACTTATAGATCAGATAGAAAAAAAATAGGAATCAAGGGGGAACCGCAATATTTGGGAAAGACAAAAAACAAGGAAAAATATATGAGAAATATAGTAACTCAGAATGTGAACTAATAGCGGTAGAATTTGAATCTGAAAAATTGATGAACATAGTAATATATAGACCTCCTAATACTAAAGAGTTTGACTTAATAATTGAAAAATTGGATGATATATGTAGAAATCACAAGGACTGGACTATTCTCCTATCTGTGACTTCAACTTTCCTTTCGTAGAATGGAAAGAACGAATAGGAGATTGTGGTTGTACTTATACATATAAAAAAGAGAGTAATAGTAGTGCAGAAGATAAGAGGCAATTTGAAAAGCTATTAGATATCTACTAGAATACAACATTCAAACAAATAAATCACCTGCCAACAAGAAAAGGAAAATACTTTAGACCTAGTATTTGTGAACGAGATGAATTATGTTAAAGAAATAATAGTTTATATGCGAGTATTCAGACCATATGTCATAGAATTAACAGTTCATTCCAAAGCAAGTGAAATAGAGATAAGCAAGAAATGAAAAAGTGGGAAGGATATGGAAAATACAACTTCTACAGTAAAAATATAAAATGGTCAGAAATTAATGAAGAATTAAACAAAGATGGGATAAAACATTTTCGTAAGTGATGACATAAGGGTAAAATACGGAGATATTATATAAAATTATTTTGAGATAATAGTGGAAAAATATATACCGAAGAAGAAAAGTAAACATCATTCATGCATACCAAGAGACAGAAGAATCTTGTTCCAGAAAATCAGAAAGTGGAAAAAAGGTCTTGCAAAAGAAAAAAAAATGCATGGAAAGTTATAGAACTAAAAAGTAAGATAGAAAATGCAGAACAAAAGATTATACAATCAAAAGAAAATGAAAAACGGGACTTGGAAGAAAAAACCCTATTAAATATCAAGCAAAACCCCAAACTATTATAACTCATATGCGAAGAAGATGAATAAAAGAGAATAGAAATAGGCCCTCTGAGAATTGAAGGGAGATTAACGAATGAAAAAAAGGAAATTTGCAACATACTGGCAGAACGATATAAGAGAGAATTCACCCCTAGTAATAGATAATGAAGATAATGATATAGAAGTAAGGGATGAAAATAGTGAATATTTAGCTGACATAGATATTAATGAAGCTGATATTGTGCAGGCTATTAATGAAATTAAAAATGGAGCTGCTGCAGGGCCTGATGGAATTCCTGCTATTTTGTTAAAGAAAGTTAGTTCATTCTATCGCAAAGCCACTTGCAATATATTAAGACAAAGTGTAGATACAGGCAAGATATATGATGAGCACAAATTAGCGTATATTACCCCTACTTTCAAAAGTGGATCAAGACTAGAGGCAAGTAATTATATGGCCTGTGAGTCTAACATCACATATAATGAAAGTGTATGAAAGGGTAATGAAGAAAAATATTATGAAACATTTAATAAAAAATAATTTGTTTAATAAAGGACAACATGGTTTCGTACCCAGGAAAAAGTACACAAACCCAACTGTTAGTCCACCGTGAAAACATATTCAAAAATATGAAAAAGCGGAAATGAAACAGATGTGGTTTATTTAGACTTTGCAAAAGCTTTTGATAAAGTAGACCATAATATATAGCGAAGAAAATTAGAAAACACAATATCGTGGATAAGTAGGAAGATGGTTAAAAGAATTTTTACAACAGAAAACAGATAGTTATTGCAAACGACGAGAAATCGGATGAAGCCAAGGTAATATCCGGTTGGTGTGCCGCAAGGTACGGTGTTAGCTGCAATACTGTTTGTTATTATGATTGAAGACATAGACAATAATGTTAAGGATTCGGTAGTGAGTAGTTTCGCAGATGACACAAGAATAAGTAGAGAAATTACTTGTGATGAAGATAGGAACGCTCTACAAAGAGACCTTAACAAAGATATGATTGGGGCAGAGGTAAATAGGATGGTATTTAACTCTGATAAATTTGAATCAATAAATTATGGAGACAGAGAAAGAAAGCTATAGCATATAAGGGACCTAATAATGAGACCATCACAAATAAGGAAGCAGTTAAAGACCTTGGTGTGATGATGATAGGAACATGTTATGCAATGATCAAATAGCAACTCTGTTGGCAAAATGTAAAGCAAAATGGAATGAATTGTTTTACGGCACTTCACAAAACAAGAAAAGCTGAACACATGATTATGCTTTATAAAACATATGTTCGTACGTCCACTTGAATATTGCAATATGATATGGTACCCACACTATCAAAAGGATATTGCACAAATAGAGAGTGTACAAAGGTCCTTTACAGCTAGAATAGAAGAAGTTAAGGACCTAGACTACTGGGAAAGACTACAATTCTTAAAAATTATATAGTCTGGAAAGGAGAAGAGAACGCTACATGATAATTCAGGCATGGAAACAGATAGAAGGAATAGCAGAAAATATCATAGGAACTAAAAATATCAGAAAGAGCAAGCAGAGGTAGATTAATAGTGCCCCAGTGCAAAAAAAATACCAGGAAAAATAAAAAAAGGAAAGCACACAGGACATTAATCCACTACGCACCAGCATCGATAATGCAGCGTCTATTCAATGCGTTGCCAGCTCATCTGAGGAATATATCAGGAGTGAGCGTAGATGTGTTTAAGAATAAGCTCGACAAATATCTAAACTGCATCCCAGACCATCCAAGATTGGAAGATGCAAAATATACCGGAAGATGTACTAGCAACTCTCTGGTAGACATTAGAGGTGCCTCACACTGAGGGACCTGGGGCAACCCGAACAAGATGTAAGGTAAGGTAAGGTAAGGTAAGGTCTCTCTCTCTCTCTCTCTCTCTCTCTCTCTCTCTCTCTCTGACAAAACAGGTGTTTAGGAGACACACCTGGTTGGGCTAAGTCTTCCCTCTTTTGTAGATTTTATTTGAGGAACTGAAGAAAACTAGAGAGAGATCTAACATCCAGTCCATAAAGTAACAAAGTGAGGCCATAAATGCGGCCATTAGGCCACAAAAGCTTTAACTTCACTCTATGGAGTACTAACATTTACCCTGAGAATTCTAACATCAAGCCATGAAGTTCTGACATTTGAGAGTTCTAATGTTAGCCTTAAATTCCCAACTTCATTTCGAAACGATCTAGCATCATGGTGTAATAATATTTAACATTAGGTCGTATGTTTGTAACATTTGTCCATATGAATTTGTGTCAGAGATCAGTATACAGGTCATACCCCCCTGATAGCAGGTCATAAAGTCCTGACCCCGCTATAGAAAGTTTTAACCTTAGATCATAAACCTCTAATATCGAAGTTCAAATATTCGGTCGTCAAGTTCAGGCATCGGGCCATTTTATCACAAGATTATGGTCTTAAGTTTCTTACCTCAATATTTCAAGAAAATTCCTCAGGAACGCTATATATTGGTGGAGTGTATTTGCAGGTAAAATTTACAACGTTTTCTCATGTAGCTTTTCTTATCTTTATCGTGTGGTATCTTATGCGTTATATTTCTCTTAGCTTATTCCTTTCTTCTGCTTTTCTTTCTCTATTCTCTATCGGTGCTCCTGGACTTGTAGGATTACAGCCTGGATAATAATAAAATAATAATAATAATATAATAATAATAATAATACAATAATATAATAATAATAATAATAATATAATATAATAATAATAATAATAATAAAGGATAAAAAAAAAGGAGAAAGAAATCCACAGTTATGTATGGGTACTCATACATAATCATTCCATTTATTTCTTCATTTCAAGACTCATGCTACTGTGAGTATTTTTAATAATAATAATAATAATGATAATAATAATAATAATAATAATAATAATAATAAATACCACCCAGTCGAATTGGAGGACTGTGATAGAGCAAAAAAAAAAAAATAAATAATAATCGTGAAGTTTTACCACAAATATTTTATATATATATTGAATTGTTTCAGGGTATCTGTGTCATGGTTGATTTACGTTCCATTTTTAAAAGGGTGTGCCATGACGGACATAATTTGAAATGCCTCTTCCCAGAATTTTTATAGTTACGAGCCAAGATTTTAATATGTACCTTTCGGGACATTCGATCGAAGAAAGAGACTTTTGGGAATAGGAATCTAGTCTCTCGATTCCAGTTCCATTTGGAATTCTCTTGATTCCGGGATTTAGCGGATGCGTCATCCGGAATTTCCCATTTCTTCTCAAGAAACGAGCAGGGGGAAAAATGACATAATTCTTCGCCCTTCCTGGCTCTGTTTATTTATTTATTTATTTATTTACTTATTTATTTATTTATTTATTTATTTATTTATTTATTTATTCCCTATTTATTCTGCTTTTGATAGTTTCTTGTTAATTTTTGAAGTTTGGGATGGTCAGTTTTATCTTAAGCTATTAATGTTTTGCTTTTGTACGTTGACGTTATTATTCTGAGTTTTTACTTTGGAGAGAAACACATACACACACACACACACTCTCTCTTCTTCTCCCTCTCCATCCTCTCTTCCGGTCTCTTCTCTCGCTCTCTCCTCTCTCTCCTCTCTCTCGTCTCTTCTCTCTCTCTCTCTCTCTCTCTCTCTCTCTCTCTCCAATCCAGCAAATGACCCATCTCCACAAAACGGGATTTGCATCTGACGTGGCGTCGACTGGCTGGTATTCTTTCAAAAGAGCAAACGAACCAGTGGTTTTCGCTTCATCAAACCTTTTTGTTTGTTTTTTTAGAGTCTAGAAGTTTTTTTTAATCATATGAAGAGTTTTCTTTTTCATGAATT
>NC_087215.1:67076755-67161755 GCF_015104395.2 Macrobrachium nipponense | reverse complement strand
ATTACTATGAAGAGACTGTGTACTTTATTACGATATGCAGTCTTCTCTGGTTGGTAGCTTCTCTTCAAAACCGACTGTTTCACCGGTGTCAATCTTTTTGTCTCAGTCGCTGACATAAAGTGTCAGCTTCGTTCAATATACCATTAAACAGGTTTGTTTGTTTGTTTGTTTTTTTTTTTAAAGTATATCCATTTGCTTAGAATGGAGGGATGTTATAATGATCTCCGTTGGTATTTGATAAAGTTAATAAAGTATATTTCTCTCTCTCTCTCTCTCTCTCTCTCTCTCTCTCTCTCTCTCTCTCTCTCTCTCTCTCAAGATATTTGTCTATGCTTTCCCACTGGTATTTGATAAACAATATTTTGAAGTTGTCTTTCTCTCTCTCTCTCTCTTTTTTAAGATATTTGTTGATGCTTTTCCATTGGTAATTGATAAACAATATTTTAAAGTCTCTCTCTCTCTCTCTCTCTCTCTCTCTCTCTCTCTCTCTCTCTCTCTCTCATAAGAGGTGGGAGATATATTGGTAAAAATCTCAAAACATGATATATTACATCTCGTCGGACGCTTGCCAAGGCACTAAATTGGATTCTGGGAAAATAATAAAAAAAAAAAAAAGTCTGGAAAAATCAGCGATCAACATCGGACTTCAGAAACGAAGGAAGTCCGAAGGAAGTCCGAAGGAAGTCCCTCCGGACTCCAAAACCTTCCTTTTTGGTGGTGCAATCTTCATATAAATCTCTCTAAGTGATCAAGGAGGAATTTATGTCCGTTGCTATCAATAATTCACACGCCATTAATCTCTTCGAAAAAACCAGCGTTTGAGGAGAGAATAATTTAGATGCATTAAAAATGAAATTGACGACGTCTTGACTTGGAGGCACGAGGGAACGTTTCTGTTGGATGAGTCATCTGCAAATATATATATATATAGTATATATATATATATATATATATATATATATATATATATATACATATACATTAATGTATACAGATAGGTAGCCAGGTCGATCTATATATGCTATTTCCATGAAACTCAGGTGTGTTCGATTTAAACTGTTTGTGGCAAAAACGAACTTTGGGAATGATACCTCTTTTAGTTTCGAAAAGAAAACTGTCGAAATGACTATTTGTCTGTCCGTCCTCAGATCTTATCAACTCCCGAGGTTAGAGGGCTGCAAATCGGGAACTTGATCATCGACCCTCCAATCATCAAACAGACCAAATTGCAGCCCTCTAGCTTCAGTAGCTTCGATTTTATTTAAGGTTAAAGTTAGCCATAATCGTGCGTCTGGCAACGCTTTATGACAGGCCACCACCTGGCCGTGGCTCTTACAGAAAACTCGGTTGCGCTGAAGAAATTTCTGCGCATATTTTATTTATGTAAAATATTGTTGCAGCTATTGTAATTTATTTAAAGGAGTTTTTATTTCGCGCAGATATTCTCGTGTGGTTATATTCCATCCAAGATGGCTAAAATCGAAGATGTGTTTCAACGATAGGTACAAGTATTGGAGGATTGCGAGGAGAACTTTTAGACGTGTGTAGTTTTTAAAAGATTGCGAGGAAGAACACGTATTAGACGCGAGTGTAGTTTATGTGGCTCTATGGTGATGGTGAAGTGTTTGTGTATTGGTGACTCCACCAGAAAACACTTTTCCGTCCACTTGCAGCCTTTCGCAGCCTCTTTCATCTCTTACAAAGGTGTTTTTGCAAAAGGGCGCCAAAGTTTTTACGAAACTGACGCGATTCCGTCATTATCAGGAAGCCGAAGTTTGGCTCTTGGCGAAACTTTCGGCCTCTTGGCATTCTCTTTGTCCTCTTGGGTTGGTCTGTCGGTAAACATGGGATGATCGGCCACCTGAAAATTTAGCCCCCGTGTGGGGGAGGGGGTGTTAATATCATCAGTGCACCTCACACGGTGCACTGTAGGCATTACTTCAGGTTCTTTGCACTCTCCTAACAGTCGTTTCATAGGGTGAGCGAGAGGCTTTGCTCCTGTTACTCCCGTGAAACCTGATTTATTCTCAATTTTTCCTTTCAGCACTGAATGACCTCAGCAGTTCCCAAATCTTACATTCCAATCCCAGTTTCGAACCGAAAGTTTAGTAGAGATTAGTGTCCTGATAAAGGTGATTTGGGGTCACGTGACACATGAAGCATCGCTGTAACTATTCGGTATCATCACTTTTCGTTGATCTTTAAATGGATGAATAAAGTTCACAGTAGTAGTATATATATGTAGCTCATTGTTAAATACAGGTCGCTTCCGCCAACTTGATTAGTTGACCTATTTCAACCACTATCGTGAGGGATTAGCTTTGTGATTAGCAAAAATAACCCCAAAATCTGTTTTGACTGTTGGTGATAATTATACCTGGGTCAGTGGTGTAATTTCGTTTGTTTGTAAAAAGGAATAGAATTATTTTGCGGAACTACTCATAAATGCTGTGTGTGTATATATATATATATATATATATATATATATATATATATATATATATATATATATATAATATAAATATATAATATATATATATATATATATATATATATATATATATATGATATGGATAGTTATGACATGAAATTTGGACGATCTTCAAAAAAAGTAAACTTCTTTCACAAAACTTCTGAAGTCATTAGATTATGGAGACCTAAAATATTAACGTTCACATCTGTCCCAAACTTCTTTTCGGAGATTGATAAGAGGAGCTATTTTTAAGAGAGAGAGAGAGAGAGAGAGAGAGAGAGAGAGAGAGAGAGAGAGAGAGAGACATTTCTATATGTCTGTTGACAGAAGAGGGTTACGCCCTCTGTCGCGCATAACCCGAATATCTTTTATATGAGATCTAGGAAAGAAAAAATATGTGGGGAAAGTTTAGCACAGGTCATAAAGCACGGAATCATCTAACGAATAGCGGCCGTGATTCTTGGAGAGAGAGAGAGAGAGAGAGAGAGAGAGAGAGAGAGAGAGAGAGAGAGAGAGAAATATTGTTCGGGTGCATCAAGATTATTGGAACTCTGCAGAAAACTAGTTGATTGTAGCTGTCACTGATTCCTTTCGCAACTTCCTCCTGCGATCTTACGGAGAAATGAACTTTCGCATTTCGAAAGTCTGAAAATTCCCCCCTGGAATCGAAGTTCAACGAAAGTTTTTTTTCCCGTGGCCGTGGCCTGGGTGATTGATGGAGTTGCTTTCTCTGTCATCTGGTTCGTCTCGTCTGACCGCAATATTTATCATCGTTCAACTTACTGACATATAGCCGAGGGGCAAAACTCTCTCTCTCTCTCTCTCTCTCTCTCTCTCTCTCTCTCTCTCTCTCTCTTCCGGTTTGTCTTTCTGACATCTATAAATTATCGTTTACCCAGTGCCGTCATAATACCGAGGGGCCAAACCTGTTTCTCGAAGTGGCCGTGTAATTCTCTCTCTCTCTCTCTCTCTCTCTCTTGTTTGTCTTATTTAACAAATTTAACAACCAAGAATCATCTTTCAACTATTACTGCCACAGTACTGAGGCAGAACACTGGTCTCTCTCTCTCTCTCTCTCTCTCTCTCCGTAGTTTGTCCTATTTAACAACCAAGAATCATCTTTCAACTATTACTGCCACAGCACTGAGGCAAAACACTGCTCTCTCTCTCTCTCTCTCTCTCTCTACTGGTTGACCTGTGCCATTCTTTAACCGTAGATGCCCTCCAGGGAATGAATGAATGGCGTACCCAGAAAAATTAAAAGTAGACAAGGTTATTAAAAGAAGGGAAATGAGAATAAGCGCAAAAGCCTTTTGAAGTGACGATGAGATGAGACAGGAGAGCCTCCTGGATGATGAATCGCTCAATGATTCACGATGACAGGTGGTGCACAGTGGTGGTTGGCACGAGTGAAGAAAAGCTACAGGGACCTGGGAAAACTGATGATGTCAGTGAAAGGAGAAAGTGAAGGGATGTCAATAAAAAGGAGAAAGTGGGATTGATGTAATAGAAGGGTTGTAATATCCGCGGAGACCGAGAGTGTGGGCAAGCTTGATTGAACTGGTGGAACTTGTGAGAGAAGGGAATAGTTGGGGGTGGGGGGAAGGGGCTTCGGTTCCTGATGCGTTGTTGATGAAATCCGGTTATTTTTGTGAAGTTTCCACAATGGCTAATAGGATGAAAGTGCCAGAACTTTGGTCTTTTATCCAGGAGCACCCCTTTTCAGGCAATTACTGTCCTCATGTAGGTTCCCTCCTAAGATAATAATAATAATAATAATAATAATAATAATAATAATAATAATAATAATAATAATAATAATAATAATAATAATAATAATAGTGATTTTGTTCTAAAGGGTCCACAATAATACAAAGTGATTAAGAGTCCGTGTATAATTTTTAAGACTTTACAAAAAGGGTTCGAAAGCTTTTTGTAAAGTCTTAAGAATTATACACGCACTCTTGACACTTTGTATTATTGTGGACCCTTAAGAACATTATATATACTCTCACGACAGAGAGTTTTTCCCTAATAAAGTGCTAATAATAATACTAATCGTGGAAGAGTTAACAATCTTGGGCATCAATCTAGAGACAGTATGGTAGGGTTTATGATAAGTGCAATTAAGATCACCGAATATCCCAGTTTCTAGTGTTCTGCAAAAGAAAGCTACTGAGATGGCCTCGTCTGTCCGTCCGCACTTTTATCTGGCCGTCCTCATATCTTTAGAAACTACTGAGGCTAGAGGGCTGCAAGTTGGCATGTTGATCATCCACCCTCCAATGATTAAACATAGGAAATTGCAGCCCTCTAGCCTCAGTAGTTTTTTTATTTTATTTAAGGTTAGGGTTATCCATGGATCGTGCGTCTGGCAACGATATAGGACAGGTCACCACCGGGGCTTGGGTAAAGTTTCAAGGGCCGTGGGTCATACAACATTATATATCTATTTTCTGTGGCCTTGATTATAACGCTGTACAGAAAACTTTCCCTACTTCGCGTCCCATTTCATTCGAAACGTCGTCATAAACTTTTTGTGTTCTGTGGGGAGGGGCAGTTCGACGAACCCTTCGTGGGTATTATGACAGAGCACTATGACGTGAATAGCCATGAAATGCCCGTCAATCTCCTCGATGCCTCGCTTTGTATTCCACAGAACATAAAAGCGTTCGCGCAACAGCCGCAAGAGTCTCGTAACACGACTGTAAATCGCGGGAGGAATAACGGAAACGATGGTTCCAGGGAGAGTAAAGATTATTTCTTGCTTGCCAAATCAGCACCTCTGGTTTTTTTCCCCCACTGCTGTTGGGCAGAAATCTCGACTTATATGTTTGTGTAATTCCGTTCTGTTATTCTTTTTTATTTTATTTTTTTTATGATTTGTGCAACACGTGAAAATACTGAATACTTTTTGGCACTTGGAGATGGGGGAGGGGGAATCGGGCCAAGGTTAAAAAAAACAAAAAAAAAGAAAAAAAAAGTTCCTCGTTGGACGAGTGATTCACGTGCTCGCCTACTGATTCGGCAGTCCCGAGTTCGATTCCCCGCTCTGCCAACGCAGAATCAGAGGCACTAGTTTCTGGAGGTTAGAAATTCATTTCTCGATAGAATGTGGCTCGGATCCCAGAACAAGCTGCAGGTCCCGTTGCTAGGTGACCAATTGGTTCCTAGCCATGCACAGTGGGCCAGAATGGGACTTGAAGGGACAAAAATACTTTCAGTGGGAAAACTATTTAGCTTTATTTGGGATTAACATGATTCTCAACCATTATAAAAGGGGAAAAAAATATCAAATCAGTACAAATCGGTGATTTTGAGCACATATATTCTGTAATTCTTATTTTCTTGGGAAATAAGTGAAATCATGGAAACTAAAGCAATAATATTTTAATTGTAATACATTTGTACAATGGCCAATAAAGAACATAAAAAATACAACAACAAAAAAGCTTCCTTTCAAGAGATTATATCATTGAAATAAGGTAAAAGCAAGTAAAATAAATGATTTGAAGATGATAAGGAATGCAAGAATAAATGCCAAATGGAGAAGCCATTTAGCCTATGTAAGAGAAGCGCGTACATGATCTTCAGTTAAGGTACATGTCTCATTATGTTTATGGTCCTTCACTTGATATTTTAGAATCTGTAATGAGGAGCAGTCGAGCTTCATCTGGCAGATCTTTCTTAGATGTGTTTTTTGTCTGATTTCTCATTGATGTTATTAGGGGATCGGAATGCAGCAATAACCGTCGCATTAAGTCCTCAATAGTTTTTTTCTGGATATTTTCCGGCAAAATGACTCTCTGAACTTCTTAAAGTCTTTGTTTTTGGCTTCTTGGGCCTCTTCGGAGTAAAGCCCAATTGGCAGATTAAACTGTTCAATTACTGAACCTCCATGAATAAGAATTCTATTCAAACTCTGAGGCATATAATACCAGTTGTACTCTTCCACGTAAATTTTAGCGGTATTGATGCAGAAGGATTTGAATGCTGTGACATTTATATCAAACCCAGATGATACAGTACACAAGATTATGTGCAAATTCTTCAGCAATTCTGTCTTAATTCCAAGAATTTCACTTGATGTTTCAGCATGCTGAAAAAATCCTCTAGCCGTATTTCCATCATCTGACGTCCCAAAACCTGACTGTTTTGGCATATCAATCACTAACCCTGTCCTATCACGAAAAGCTTTTTGTATTCTCGAATTTTGTTGCTGAACCTTTGCTTTTTCTTCTTTTGTTCTTGCTTGCCATTTCTTAATAGGCAACTTGTATGACAAGTGTAAGCAACATTCCATAGATCTTATCCAGGCATGTAATGTTGATAGTCCATACATGATGCCATCATTTGACAGGGGTCTCTTTGAAATTTTCTCTGTCATTCATTAGCTTAGGTGATGCCCCACACAAAGAACAGCATTGCATTGAGTTGTGACAAGGGATAAAGAGGATGCCACTTTTCCATCTATCATTGTAATGCTCAAATCATCAATGACGCTAACATCGTTTTTAACTTGAGTTGGTCTAAGTATATGGATAGCATTTTTTAAGTATTGCTCTTCTTCCACTAAAACCTGTTAAGTTTCCTTCATGAATTTGAAACTTATAGGTCTGCAAAAAATGGTGATGAGGGCTTATTTATTTTTCCATAAGATAATTTCCCATTAGCTTCTGTCTTTCCACTCAGCTGTAAAAGGTACCATACAAGTTTACAAATAACAGGACTCGAAAATGACATCTCGTTCTTAGTTATCACTTCGAATCTACTTGTAAAACACTTTGACCTGTTGTACCATCAAATCCAACTTTACAAATTAACTTAAACTGCTTTATTTCTAAATCTGCTTCATTCAAATACACTACTTCAAATATTCTCCTTGTGTGTGGTCTAATAAATCTTGTAAGGTCACTTCTGCAGAATAATCAGTTACTAACCAATTTTCAGGAGAAGGTAAGCACTCTTCTTTGGCAGAACGAACATCGTTGTAAGAGGGAAAAACTTTTGATTTTTTCTCAAGCGTTTTATTCCTCAAATTTTGATAGCTTCTTTTTCAAAGGCCACAGTCTAAGATCAAATGCCAGAGCTTCATTTGCAGAAAAAGAAAAAACACTGTGATATTTTCTGATGAAGTACATTGGTTTTCAGTAGAAATTTGGGGTAAAGATTTAGCCATTCTGATTGTCCCTTCTTTCTTAGAACTCGGATGAGCCCTGAAAACTCTCTGTTGTAGGTCTTCCTCGAGATTTCTTAGGAGTTTCATTTTCTGGGTTTTGATACACTTTAGCATCAAGCCAACCTTGGTACTTGCTTAGAAATAACTCTCTGGTTCTGTTAACAGTTCTCCACTTAATTCTTAAGTTTTTCAGAAAGTTAATCACAATATTTGTTGCCATAGTGTATCGTATAATATTTTTCAATCTTTCCAAGCAGAATATTATGTAGTTTACCATCATGAAAACTATGCATATGTCCATTCTTTATCGCTTCACTAGCTTCATTAAAACAGATATTGGTTAGTAACATCCATTTTCATGCACCTTGTTATTTTCCTATATCTTGAACTAAAAAGATATAATGGATCATTATTACTCTTAAACCTGATATCTTCATCTTTTGGTAATATTTTTTTCATAGTTGTCCAGACAGTTATATTCACTGTAAAAAAAATTGGCAGTTAGTGGCAAAAAGTTTTTCGTCCTATTGTTTGGGACTTAATTATCTACCATTTAAACACCATTGGGAATCTTTGCAAAGCTTTGCAATTTTTTGTGCTCTATCATAAACTTTTATATGCCTAAAATTTTCAACAAATTTTGAGGGACTTATATCAAACACTGTTGCACCCAACATTTAGATCATAAATACAAAGATCAAGACCTTTAATAAATTCAATAATGCACAAAAAAGTAATTTTGAAATATGAGTTTACTCCACAACACACCTTTCATAAACCATGGCTAAAGAAACAATAAAATGTTTTTGTATGGAAAAACAGTGTGCAGCCAAGAGCAACTAGTTTAGTCATGTTTAAGCCAGTAAAACACTGATACTAACAAGTACTTGCAATCTATAATATTGCATTCCTTTGTCACTAACTGTATCGTATTTTTTTATTTTTATGATCCTCATGATAATTAGGAAAAGTCAAAAATTTAATTTTGTCCACCTGCTGGCCCACTGTGCCATGTAAAGAAATATCGAATCTTTCGGGCCAGTCCTAGGAGAGCTGTGAATCAGCTCAGTGGTCTGGTGAAACTAAGATATAACTAAATTTTTTTTTTAAGAAAATGGTAGTATTATAGCTGATTCTCTTGTGTGACGTTTGATTTCAAAGCCATCCTATGTCACAACTTGTATTACAGTGTTATTAGTGAAATTAGTTGTGGCTTTGGTGATGACACTAACAACAGGAATCAATTTGACAATAAGATCATAAGCTACGAACAGAACAGCAGTATGTTGTATTTTTCGTTATAGTTAAAAGAACCACATTTATATATGTATGAAATATTTATCACGTCACCGTGATTCATATGCAACAGTTTGAGTTACAAATATGCCTTTAATATCCAATTCGCCCTACCTCTGAATTAATATATTTTCATATATATGTTAACCGCAGGGGAATTTTTTAGCTGATAATAATGTCATCCTCTCATGGATTCGAACCAGCGGACAGAGGAGGAATCAGGTCTTCAGTGAGTTATCGACTCGGCCAACAAGTGATTTCTTCTCTGTCCAAGGTAGAGCGAATTGGATATTAAAGGACATTTGTAGCTTGATGCTTATACTATATGTATATATATTATATGTATATATTATATACAGACATACATACATACATACATACAATAATGCATTAGAATACAAAGATACATGTATGTTGTTTATATATATATATTATATATATATATATATATATATATATACATACATATATATATACACCTTAGGGTCTTTTAACCTTGAAATGATACGGTAAAAGCACCTGCAAGTCGGAGATTAATACAGATTTACTGATGCTGAAGAAAACCAGGCCTTCATCAATATGGTCCACCCATCAACATTGGCGTTGGCCTGCACTCGCTGATATATATATATATATATATATATATATATATATATATATATATATATATATATATATATATATATGGTGTTTGGGTCATTTTGTTGACGTATTCCGATTTGTCTAAGATGACAGTTCCCCTCCCCTTATCAGGCTTCGTAATAATCAAATCATCACGCTTGGACAGAGTTTTGAGGGGTTCGTAATCATTCTTATTCGAAAAGGGGGCCCAGTTTGTTTTTTTTATTTAGAAAAAGCTTCATGTGATAGAACCATCAATTCATTTTGTAAACGACTGAGATCAGTACACAAATTCAGATTTTTTTAGGCGGTGGAATAATGTTTCAAGGGGCAAGTAGAACTGGCAGAACGTAGGTTTGTAATTAGGCAGACAAAATTCCTAATCCGAAAGACAAAAGGAATTCCTCACGTTTAGATAAAAAATACTTAGAAAAATTATAAACAGTTTTGTTGTAGCCATGAAATCTAGGTAAGTTAATTCCAAGATTAGACAGTTTTTTATGATGCCTTCTCTGTATAAAATCAACGAAACTCTGAATACTTTTGTTAAAAAGCCTAGTAAACACAATTCTATCCAAGAACGAGAAGGAGTCCAACACTTCATTACGAAAGTCATTAGCAGCCCTATTAAGTCGTTCGTAAGCTTTCTGTTTACAAATAATTTCGTGGTGATAGGTACTTATATACCTTGACACCACTAAGTACCTATTACACCACGAAATTATTTGTAAACAGAAAGCTTACGAACGACTTAATAGGGCTGCTAATGACTTTCGTAATGAAGTGTTGGACTCCTTCTCGTTCTTGGATAGAATTGTGTTTACTAGGCTTTTTAACAAAAGTATTCAGAGTTTCGTTGATTTTATACAGAGAAGGCATCATAAAAACTGTCTAATCTTGGAATTAACTTACCTAGATTTCCATGGCTACAACAAAACTGTTTATAATTTTTCTAAGTATTTTTTATCTAAACGTGAGGAATTCCTTTTGTCTTTCGGATTAGAATTTTGTCTGCCTAATTACAAACCTACGTTCTGCCAGTTCTACTTGCCCCTTGAAACATTATTCCACCGCCAAAAAATCTGAATTTGTGTACTGATCTCAGTCGTTTACAAAATGAATTGATGGTTCTATCACGTAACGCTTTTTCTAAACTAAAAACACATTGGGCCCCCTTTTTTAATAAGAATGATTATGAAACCCTCAAAACTCTGTCCAAGCGTGATGATTTGATTATTACGAAGCCTGATAAGGGGAGGGGAACTGTCATCTTAGATATATATATATATATATATATATATATATATATATATATATATATATATATATAGGGTGGGCCAAAAGTAGCCTCACAGTTACTTCATGAACTGTTTCTCATTCAAGGTACTCTTCAATAGAAAATTAATACTGTGCCATTAATACATGCTACTTATTTTTATCCTTTTCATGTCACTCATTCTTAAATAGGCCACTTATTCATGTCTGAAAAATTTTATGCGTTTAATAAAAATAAATGTACTGCGTATTACCTGTTTTAACTGTGAGGCTACTTTTGGCCCACCCTGTATTTATATATATACATATACATATACATACGCACATCAAAGCTTGTATGTGTACATACACACACACAGACACACACACTACTATACTTTAACTTCGCCCAGTCTAGTTTTTCTTTAATCACATAAAATAGTTTGTGGTGTAATTTTTTTTTTACGTGACTCTTACAACACACGATTTCATGTGATTAAGGAAAGCTAGGTTGGACGAAGTTGAGGTATAGTAATGTGTGTGTGTACACTACAGTATTGATGTGCTTATATATATATATATATATATATATATATATATATATATATATATATATATATAATATATATAATTGGATCTCAAGGAGAGAAAATGCCATTAAACCCTAAATTTTACACGTTTTTTCCATTTCCCGTTTTTTGTTTCAATTCCTTGTTTCATTTGAAAGGGTTTTTGATGTACTGCTGCTTCTGTGGAAGGTTCCTCGCGTAAGGGACGGACATTCAAACTGCCGTGTGTCTCACGCAAAACAGGAAACGACAAGAAGGGTAAAATAGTTGGTCTTAATCTCCCTGGAAGCGAAAAACCTCCTCCTTTTGACGGACGGATCATGATATGCTACCAAAAAATTTCTTAATCGTAAATAAAAAAAAAAATCAAAAGCTCACGTTTCTTTCATTCTCACGAAAGGCAAATTACTTCTGGTACAGCAGAGCTGTGTTATCTCTTTCCATTTCCAGCGGGGAAGAAAAATTGTTGGTTTGCATTAAGCATAAAACTTTAGGATTTGATGCTCTGCAGAGATAAGCGCTCTTGTCTGTCCTAGGAACACGGTCTTTGAATTTTGTGCGGAGACTGGAAGATCTGGAATCACCTGGATATTTCGGGAATCATGTTATTTTGCAAAGCTCTTCGATATTTTGTGTATGATGGACGATCAGACTAGGAAATGGAACTTGCAAATTTATTATTTATCGATGTGAAGCTTATCTTGAATTTTTATGGACCGATTAGGTAAACATTATATTAAAAAAAAGAAAAAAAAAAAAAACTCATTTTACTTCGCGTAAGATTGTAGTTTTGCGGATAATTAGACACTTCTCATTTTTCGAAAAATCTAATCAGTAGATGTTGAATTGTTAAAAAAAGTATTTTTGCATTAAATTATGTCAAAAAGTTAGAGTTGTTGTAATACTTAAACGAATTATGTTTTCGTGGCGAGCTTTATTTTTTTATATTCATGGAAGTGTTGACAAGAATGAATGTGACCAGTATGAACGTACGAGTACATTCATATGTGTAATGGAAGGCCAAGACAGTAGAGCATCAAATTGCGCAAATGGAGCATGAACGTATGCTGATGGCTTTTGCATATTTTGTTTGGGAAATTGAATTTTTTTTTTTCTGAGCACCTGCACCCATGCACATCTCAACTATGTATGTATGTTATGAGTTTATAGAGTCGTTGGAAGCTACGAAAATCAAGGTTTAGTTACATGTTTTTTTATGCTTGTATGTATGTATGTATGAGTTTTATAAAACAGTGGGAAGCTACTAAATTACGGTTTAATTACAAGGGTTTCCGATGTTCATATGTATGTATTTATGTATGTATGTATGTATGAATGTATATGTGAGTTTTATTTAGATAGGAAACTACTAAAATCAAAATTCTATTAATTTGTTCCCGTAATTACTTCCTTGCATCTTAGCATAGGTTTTTTTTTTTTTTGTATACAGTGTTGTTAATGACAGTTCAGACCTAATAACCCCGATGCTAATATTTGGCTAAATGTAATTAAATCAGTTGCGTCAGGAATTAATTAAAAGTCTGACGTGTTTTTAGAGACAACAGGAAACAGACTTTTTTTTTTGCCTAAGTCAGTAAATCTTAATTAGAATCAGTCATTTACTAAGTAGGAATTTGTTTATTGATAAAAGAAAGATTCTGAAAGATTTATTCTCTTACAAAAAATACAAACAAATAATATCTATATATAGATGTAATGTGTATATATATGCATTATATATAGTACTTATATAAATATGTTTGTTTGTGTACTTTTGTAAGAGAATTAATCTTTCAGAAACTTTTTTTATAAATAAATTCCCGTTTAGTAATTGTCTGTCTCTAATTAGGACTTACAGACACAGGTAAGAAACATTGTATAAAACATACTTATAAGTAAAATATCATCATCAGTTATCAGTATGAAAACTATGCCACAAATATGTTGCTGGCTACAACGAAATTAAAAAGCCGAAAGTCTGTGACCTTGATCTTTGATCTTTTACCCTTCGTTAATTTTTGTCAAATGCCATTCATTTTCTTAAGGTAACTTAAAGAATATGTCTGCCGAGTTTGATCAAGATCCGCTCATTTGTGCTTGAGATATCTTGTGAAATACACAAACACACACACAGAAACAAACAAACAAAACCCTCTTACAGTTTCTTTGTTGGAGATAACGGCGATTAATTAATTAATGAGAATAATGAATATGGTTGATGAGTTTAATGAAAAAGATAACAATTCATCCTTATGGTAACTTGTAATGCAGAGTCACAATTAAGAATAAGTAATATGTATAATAAGTGTTAGTAATAATTCGTCTCTGTGATAAATTGCGGCGTGTATTCACATACGTGTATGTATATATGTTATATATATATATATATATATATATATTATATATATATATATATATATATATATATATATATATTTATATACTGTAAATATATATTGTTACCAATTTATTTTAGTGGATAAGTCTCCACGTGTAACCGTCACAAAAGTAAGCAAATAAACAGTAAGATGATATGCACGAAATAAAATGCGATTTAGTTGCAAAATTGCTTGGCATATTTCTGTAAGTTTTCATAGTAAAAGCGTGTGCAGACATAATAATAATTATAATAGAAATTGTATAATAATCTGAACAGGCTCCTAAAGGTTCTTATTGAATCTTGTGCCATATTTAAAAAAAAAAAAAAAATTTGTTTCGATTTGAGTCCTTTCATTGTTCATGGTTTTATGAGAAGTTGGAATGAACAATAGTTCATTGTTCACAGTAAGTAACCACAGCAGATACCATTGTAACCTATGTTGCGTGCTGGATAGCAAGGGCAGCCAACCAAGATTAGATTCAGTGGTATCGGTTGTTGATGTATACCGTCAGCTAAAAGAAAAAAGATAACAAAACAGATAATAGAATATAGGCTTGATTCCATTATGTTATGTCTTATAGAGATAAGGCTTTTATGACCTGTAGAGATAATTCTATTTATTGGTGTACTACATAGATTTTGTAGCAAAACTCATAGATAATATTTGTGCCTTTCTTGGGTTCCATTACTGGCCAAAATACTCTCCCTCCTCTTCCAATTGCCCCCTTTCTTCCCACCATCCCCTACCCTCCCTTTCCCACCTCCCATTCCTTCTCCACTTCCCCCTCCCTTTTCATCTTCCACTCCTCATCCACATCTCTCACTCCATAGTCTCTTGGTTCCACCTTCCCGGCTGCAAATTCCCAAGATGTATTCTAGTATTGTATCAGCCCCATTTTTTGCCATTCCCCTAGGTTAGGTTAGGTTAGGTTTGGTTGGGTTAGGTTGGTTAGGTTAGGTAAGGCTTGGTTGGTTAGGTTAGGTTGGATTAGGTTAGGTTTTATGCTGGTTTGGTTAAGTTATGTTAGGTTTGGTTGGATTAGGTTAGATTTTAGGCTGGTTAGGTTAGGTTAGGCTGGTTATGTTATGATTTAGGCTAGGTTGGTTAGGTTAGGTTAGGTTAGGTTAGGTTGGGTTGGGTTAGGTTAGGTTAGATTTAAGGCTGGGTTGGTTAGGTTAGGTTAGGTTGGGTTGGGTTAACTTAGGGTAGGTTGGGCTAGGTTGGGTTTTATGCTGGGTTGTTTAGGTTAGGTTAGGTTAGGTTAGGTTTTAGGCTGGGTTGGTTAGGTTAGGTTAGGTTGGGTCGGGTTAGGGTAGGTCAGGCTGGTTGGGTGGTTAGGTTAGGTTGGGTTGGGTTGGTTTGGGTTAGGTTAGGTCAGGCTGGTTGGGTTAGGTTAAGTAAACGTATTCCATGTAATTTGGGTTTGGTTAAGTTAGGTTAGGTTAGTGTATTCCAGTTACAGTTCGGGAATATGCTTCCCAGCTCCGTGATGGGAATTTCAGTTCGGGATTTGGAGAAAAGTTTCGTAGCGAAGTTAGCGGCCTTATTTTTCACCGTCATGACTTTGCTTTTGAAGAATTTCGTATCTCAGGAACTTTTGCTTTCGGTTGGAGAATATTTTAGTCACGGGGAGGGAATTAAATTCTGGGTATTACTTTTGTTGCATTGCGTGCTTGCTCTGCGTTAATGTATATGCGCTTGCATGTCTGTCTGCATTATCTCTTCGTCTATCTGTTGGTGTCTGTGTGTGATTAAAGCGTACTAGGTGTGTTTGGGTGTGCTTACTTTATGTGAAAGTGTGCCTTTATTTACCTCCATTTTGCGTCAGTTCGTGCGCTCGTAGAATATAGATATAGATTTATATGCACATATATAATAGATATAGATTTATATGTACACACACACACATACACACACACACACACACACACACACATATATAAATATATATATATATATATATATATATATATATATATATATATATATATATATATATATATATTATATATAAAGGGCTAGATGGAAACTGAAGATGATAGATAAAAGATCGTCTGCCTGAGATGCAAGAAGAAGAAGAAGAAATAAAAAAAGGTAAGAAAAAGGATGGAAGACAAGCTTGACGAAAGAAAATAAACAAAAGGTGAATTCAGCAGCTGACCTACACGTCAGTTCCATGTCTCCTTTTTGGAAGACCAGAGGACATGAATAAAAAGTGGATGGCAAGATGCTTCATCAACCTTAATAGTTATTAAAGGCCGGAAGTTCTCAGGTGTCCTACCTGAGAGAGAGAGAGAGAGAGAGAGAGAGAGAGAGAGAGAGAGAGAGAGAGGCTAAAGAAACAACACCTGAGAGACAGCCTGTATGTAAGTATATGCATTGAAATTACGTAAATATGTATGTAAATATGTACGCATGCATTGATACACACGGAAACGCACACACGAACACAAGCATATGAATAACCAGACCAGCTCTTACCATATATACCAAATAAAACGAGCGTCTTCTCGTATAACATACACAATATTTGTTTTCCAGCTCTTGGAGTATACATTTATACCCTTTCATGTCTCCTATATCATACGTAATTGGATTAGAGGAAGAACCTCCTCACGAGCCGGAACGGCGGATGTCTGATGCCGATTTTTATATCACATTTTTGGTTATTATGAGAATAGGATACGCTGAGTGTCCCCAGTGTCTCTAAGTTTAGGAGCAAAGTTCGCCTGGGGATGGCGTATCGTGGCGTATCTGATGCAGTATTTTTTTTTTTTCTAATACGTTATTGATCATTTATTTTATTCGCTCGTTTCTTTGTTATTAAAATTTTGTTGTTGTTGATAACTTGCTTTTCTCTCGTCGTCGTCATTATTACTGAACATGTCATCCTTTGGTGTCGGTGATAATATATTATTATTATTATTATTATTATTATTATTATTATTACTGTGATTGATATTATTAGATGCAATGGCTGTAGCTCCCGCGTACCTTCTTTGTGTTGTGTCAATTTTACGTCGTGTGTTATACACTATTATTTATTTCCTTAAGATATATATATATATATATAATATATATATATATATATATATATATATATATATATATATTATATATATATATTTACACACACACACACACACACACACACATATATATATATATATATATATATATATATCTATATATATATATATATGCCTATGCATACATACATACACACATGCATAAATACATACAGATGAGAAAAATGCCACTTCATCTAGTATTGCAATTTTGCATGCTTAGTTCACCCTGTAAAATTCGCCTACGTACTATTGCATGCATGAATGCTAGTCTGTCCTGCCGTGACGTGCATTATCCCTTCAGAGCTCACTGGCAAAGCCGGCCTTGGGATTTAAATCAGACTATGCTCTTATTATTAAGAAAAAATAATTCCTTTTTTTTCATCGATCGTTAATCCGATAAAATGAGGTAGATGTTTCTGAGGGGGGGGGGGGGGAGGGGGGGGGGGGGGCGTTGTAAGCTGTTGGTCTGGAAAGTGTTTCGTGGAAAAAGGAATACAGCGTCGATCCAAAAAGACTTGATCCAAACCCTGATCTAATCTTCCTATTCAAATTTTTATGTTTGGTTGTGAGATTTATAGTTAAGGGCGGTATCCTCTTGATCACCAGTTTTGCCGTAAAAGTCATGCATTTTGTTTTATTATTTTTTTTCACAAAAGGGAATTCTGTCGAGATTTTTTCATGAATTCAAACGTATTTTGTACTCTGGGGTCGAATGGTTTAGGTTTCAAAAAGAGTTAACAATTATTTAGAGAAATATTGTGTGAAAAGGGGCAATTAAAATAATAAGTATTTTTTCAGTGTCATAATTAGTATTTTATATACTTTACGTGACTATGCAATTGTTAATGTACAACATCCTTTTTTTTTCCAGTGTCATAATTGGTGATTTATATACATCTCGTGACTATGCTATCGTTAATCTACGTCTCAATCAGTTTGTAAAGTCCAGGGGTCCACATCATACCTTGTATACCCTTGGAAAGCTTATCATACTTTTGGATTTTCTGAAAGGCAACAGAGCTTGTAATGCTATAAGCCCAAGTAAATCTGAAACAGTGACTGACGTTAATATGAGCAGATAGCAATTATCCTACTCGGAAGTTTGAATGATTAACATGGAAAAGTTGAAGATTTCTTAAGCCAGCGTTTGTACAATAACGTAATACGAATAGCTGGAATATCAGACTTGGCAGTGAGGTTATTACTCTGCTGTTATGCTCTGACAGAATGATGGAGCGTTTCTGTGTTGTTGTTGCTCCAACTTTCTTGTTGTTACTTACACGTATCCTGCATGGTAAGTGGGTGACGAGCAGAAAAAGTTCGGGAACCAGTGTCTTAGTGTATGTGGATAACGAGAAAATTATAGTATTATGAATCTCGAGTTCTGCTGCAGATTGCAAGTGCTAAACAGCATATGGCCTACTGAGGTGTTGACGGTAATCATTTACAAACAAAGTTTCATATAATAAACAATTTACAAACAAAGTTTGATGGCGTAGACTATTTGCCAACTATGTTTCACGTTCTAGACAATTTACAAACAAAGTTTTATGGCGCAGACAATTTTCAAACGTAGTTTTATGACGTAGACAATTTACAAACAAAGTTTTATGGCGTAGACAATTTACAAACAAAGTTTCATGATGTAGATAATTTGCAAACAAAGATTCATGTTGTAGACAATTAATACAATGCATCATGATGTAGACTCCTGTTGCTGAATAACCACTGGTTCCATACAACGTAAAAGCACCATATAAACAAACACTCATGGTGTAGACAATGTACAAAACAAAGTTTAATGTTTTAGGCAATTTACAAACAAAAGTTTCATGTTTTAGACAATTTACAAACCCTGTTTCACGTTGTAGACAATTTCAAACAAGTTTTGATGGTGTAGACAATTTACAAAGTAAGTTTCATTGTGTAGATAATTTACAAACAAAAGTTTGAAGTTTTAGACAATTTAAAAACAGTTTCACGTTGTAGACAATTTCCAACAAAGTTTTGATGGTGTAGACAATCTACAAAGTAAGTTTCATGTTGCAGACAATTTACAAACAAAGTTTCATGTTGTAGATAATTTACAAACATAGTTTTATGTTGTAGACAATTTACAAACAAAGTTTCATGTTGTAGATAATTTACAAACATAGTTTTATGTTGTAGACAATTTACAACCAGAAGTTTCATGTTGTAGACAATTTACAAAATAAGTTTCATTGTGTAGACAATTTACAAATAAAGTTTGATGTTGTGGACAATTTACAAACAAAGTTTCATGTTGTAGACAATTTACAATAAAAAGTCTTATGGTGTGGATCAGGCTTTACCCTGAGAATCTATGTTGGTTAGTCAGAGTCCAGGGGTCCGCAGAGGCCCTATTACCGACCTTCCTGTAGGCGAAAGCGTTCTCCAATAACTTGTCATGAAATTGTCTCAGATTTGTAGGCGCTAATGCGTACTGAGATGTGAGAAAACTAATTGCTCTTAATGGCCATGGTACAATTAGCTTAATTAGCCAATGGAGTCAAGTTCTTGAGGCTGAAAATATATAAGTAAAATTGGTATAGCTGCGTTACATTGGCTTAAGTTGCTCTAGACTATAGGTGATGCTAGACTCTTATTATTAATGTCCTTTGCCACGAGGTGTATATTAATTCGTATTTAGAATTGTTGCATTAGTCATAAAGGCCTCACATCGTGTAGCCTTTCTAGAATTGCAGTGTATTCGAAGATCGCCCTTCATCTGAATTTTGTTTTTTTTCCTTCCTTTCGTGTGTGTGCGTGTTTTTTTTTTATTTTTTTTTTAATATGGACGGTAGATTTTCATACCATTTTTGTGAACGCTGTTGTGACGGGAACTGTATTCTGAAAGCTGCCTAAAGTTGTTATTGTTGGGAAAAATGAGTACAAATATTTTACGAAAAAAAGAGCCATAGGTTTGAATATAAAGAAGGTGAAATACAGCTTTGTTTTGCGTTCTCGAATGCAAGTATCTTTTTGTTTTTATTTTAAGCTAAAAGAAGTTTTTTTTTTCTGCCAGAATTTATTGCTCTTTTTTTATTTCTTGAGGTGAATCATAGACTTTATTCCGGATTATGTCTTCGCTGATTACGCTGTGCTTATCACTTCAAGTGTATATTGTGGAATATATATATATATATATATATATATATATATATATATATATATATATATGTGTGTGTGTGTGTGTGTGTGTATATATATATATATGTATATATATACATATATTATCATTAAAATATCAGAGGAAGTTATAGTATACCTCCGAATACATAGACATATTCATGGCATACAGCTATAACTACTTGTTTTCGTGGATAGATGCTTTCATACGTGTTGCAAATGCGTGTTGATCGTATACACGTCTCAGCACATTATTCAGATTATGAAGAAGTAATGAAACCCGTTGCCTAGTGGTTATGCCGCTTGCCTCACTAGTGAGAGTACCTGGGCTAAGCAATATGAATGCGCCCTGTTACAGTCTTTCCATGCCTGTCTCTTGGAGGTGAAGGTGCTACACTCACACCCTGCCCAAGAGGGCCTCACATTTCTTGGTGGTCATGCAACCAAATATTGGCCAGAACGGGGTTGTTCATTTCGTTCATAACATTACAAGCGGAGTGTTGTACATTTTGTTGTTGTGTTTAATGTTTTTTTTTTCAATAGGGAAATGACTTCATTTATTAAAATTTTACGCCAGCCATTATTATACGAAGGTTTCTGAATATATATATATATGTGTGTGTGTGTGTGTGTGTGTGTGTGTGTGTGGTATACGCATATATGTTTAAATATGTGTCCGTGTACAAATATATATATATATATAATATATATATATATATATATATATATATATATATATATATGTAGTATATATATATATATATATATATATATATATATATGTGTGTGTGTGTGTGTGTGTGTGTACGGTATACGCATATATGTTTAAATATGTGTCCGTATACTTGTATATATATATAATAGGTATATATTTATTATATATGACATATATATGAGTATATATACATATATATATATGTATATATATGTAAATATATAATATATATATATATATATATATATATATATATATATATATATATATATATATATATATATATATATATAGTTATACACACACATACATACATACATACATACATACATACATACATACATACACTACATACACACACACACACATATATACACATTACAAACGTACAAACAAAGACGCAAAGCATTATTTTGGCTCCTATGTAAAATATGTTTTATTATGTTTATTATTTGGGCTCATTCCTCTCAAGCAGGTTTTGCCGAAGTAACTTTGTAATGAGATGGTGTTCACGGTGCGTCTCATGTTTCCCTTGTGCCCTGGGGCTGCTTAGTCCTCTGTATTCATATTTCTGACGACTGGTCTTTCTCTACACATATATGAATAGTAGAAAAATATGTAGATCATATGTATACATGTATATATATTTATATATATAATGTATATGATATACTTAAATATATATATGTATATATACTATAGTATATACATTTGTATATTTATTTACGTACATTTATATATGTATATTTATATATATATATATATATATATATATATATATATATATATATATATATATATATATATTATAATATATATATATATATATATAAATGTACGTGAATAAATATACAAATGTATATACTATATATATATATATATATATATATATATATAATATATATATATATATATATATATATATACAGAGAGAGAGAGAGAGAGAGAGAGAGAGAGAGAGAGAGAGAGAGAGAGAGAGATATGGTAAAAGTGTAGCGTATGAAATCATATATTTTTTGGGTTATCACCGATGACAGCATTCCCATTTTGTCTCATACTCCAGAAAGAACATTTTGGAATTCACCTTTCCATTTTTGTAAACAGGATGGGGCAACACCGGGTTGTTTTGCTGCCCCTCCCGTCGGCCTTTTGAGAAATACTTCTTCATGCGCGTGAGAGATAAAACCTGCTTTCAGTGTAACCTAGAAGATATTTGCTGCGTGAAATATCCGGAAGCTATGAATAGATACGATATTGTTTGATTATATCTGGTTTTGTTTTATATCAGTCCTCCTATTGATCTCTTATTTTAGATCTACTATTTTGGCGTAACGATGCAATTAAGTTTTTTTTTTTCTCTTTTTCTGCATCGGTTTTATACCTGAAGATGTCGTTTAGAAATTGCAAATAATCATTTCAACACCGTAGATTGTTTTAAGGTCTGTCAGTCCACACTTTTCTGACATCACTCTATCTGTCCGCCCTCAGATCTTGCAATCGACTGAGGCTAGAGGGCTGCAAATTGGTATGTGGATCATCCACCCTCCAATCATCAAGCACTCCAAATTGCAGCTGTCTAGCCCCTTTAGTTTCTATTTAAGGTTAAAGCCAGCCACGATCGTGTGTCTGGCAGCGCTAAAGGACAGGCCACCAACGGGCTGTGGCTGAAAGTTTAATGGGCTTTGGATCATACAGTATTTTGCTGTATGGTCGTCTTTTGTTTCCCAAGCGTCGTCTTTTCTCCCAAACGTCGTTTCTTGTCTCTTAAACGTCGTGTTTTGTCTTCCAAACGTCGTTTCTTGTCTCTTAAACGTCGTCTTTTGTCTTCCAAACGTCGTTTCTTGTCTCTTAAACGTCGTCTTTTGTCTTCCAAACGTCGTTTCTTGTCTCTTAAACGTCGTGTTTTGTCTTCAAATCGTCGTTTCTTGTCTCTTAAACGTCGTCTTTTGTCTTCAAATCGTCGTTCCTGTCTCCTTAACGTCGTCTTTTGTCTTCCAAACGTCGTCTCTTGTCCTGCAAACGCCGTGTCTTGTCCTCCAGGCGTCGCGTTTTGTCCTGCAAACGTTGTCTCTTCTCTTGTAAGCGTCGTATCTTGTCTCTAATCCCGGTCGGGAGACGGACATTTTGTTGTTTCGAAATCTTTTCCCATGAATAAATAAAAAAATTTGAAAGGAAATAGAGCGGTAGGATTGGGAATCCACTCAGAGCACCCTTTTCTCTCTCTCTCTCTCTCTCTCTCTCTCTCTCTCTCTCTCTCTCTCTCCTTGCATGCCATAAGTAAGCAATGACCTTGCATGACCTTTCGTAGCTGTGACCTGTTCCATCTTTTAGCTCCAAATCTTTATTGTTTATATTTTTTTTCTTGTGCATACGCTTCTCTATCTCGTTTGGGTGTATATGCCCTTAATCCTCTGAAATCGTGCTATTCTGTGCAATGTATTTATTTTTTTTATCCAGTAAGATTGAGCTGTTGCTTGTGAATAAAAATGTAGGAGGAATCAAGTAACTCGTTCCGTTCCGCGCGCCATTGAACGTCTTTTTCGTACTAGTTTGCAGGATTGATTTGCAAAAGTTCGCCCTGGAACGGAAAGGGGTCTCGAGTGCAATGCGTTTGGATTGTATGGAATTGCAGCGTTTTCCTTTGGAATGCCTACCTGGAATGGATAGGCTTTTACTTCAAATGCGTCTTTGTTACCGCTTTCCTTTCTCTTTTGCGAAGAATACCTTTCACTGTGAAAAACCCATGGCGTTGGTTGTCTCCATTTCTCGTCTTTCATTTTTCAAAGAGGCACCTGCCGTTTTTGTTGCTATTCCTTCCGCTGCCCTTACGAAAGCACGGTCTCTTGCTCTTAAGACACTCTCTAAGTGGACACACTCCCCTGGAAGTGCTTTGAGAAGCCTGGTGTGGGCCTCTGTACTCGGACGCAGAAATTGCGTTTTTAAATATTGCTCACAGAGTCTCCAGACGATTATGATCATTTTCAGTTCTGAAATTCCGAATTAATCCCGTATGTGTCCGGTTCCATAGTACTCAAAAATATTTGTGTGTCTTGGGTAAGTATTGTACTCTGAGTTTGGTTTGGGCAACACATTAGTGAATTTATTGTTTAATTTATTTATTTATTTAATTTTTTTTAGTTTTTTTTTTTTAAATAAACTCCTTATGACGGGCAGTTGGGCCCTTCAGGTAATCTGTCTACTGTCATTAGACAGTCTCTTTGGTATACTCTGTTTTTTTCCATCTGTCCATCCGCCTGTGGTGGTCGTGCATGGTAACACTGAGTCCCGGGCTTTAAATAGTTACGCTATGTGTAAGTTTTAGGTAAGCAAAAGGATATCTTGGTGTACATTTGCAACTGAAAAGTGTTTTAATAATTTGCTGTATGCGAATTACACCGTTAATATTCGAAACAGGATATTATTTAGAGCCCGGGACCCTGTGTTACCATGCGCAAACACCACAGGCGGATGGACAGATGGAAAAAAACAGAGTATAGTGGCTTGTGACTTCACAAGCCTTGTGACGTCACAGGCCACGTGATCATATGCGGTAATATTGTTAACGTGTTATGAAAATGTCTGAGAGAAAAAAAAGGAACAGTTCAGTAATGGCTGAAGTTTGGTGGACCGCGTTGGAAGTTTTCAGACTTATATTGCTTTTATGTAAATGATATATTGAAAAAACTGCGTAACAAAAAGATTTTTTCTGGTGCGGTTAATCGTGAAAAGAGTTCATTGATCTGAGAATGTAAGAGCATTAAGGGATTATTTATGCTTCATGTATCAGTGCGTTTTATGACTCATAGTTTGGTCGACCTGATCTTTCGATTTGCAAAGGTTCGAATTAATTGAATGAAATGAACTAGTAGCTTAATATTTAGTTTTATAACACCACAATTTTTGGTCGACCTGATCTTTCGATTTGCAAGGGTTTGAATTCGATTCATTCAATTACTTCACTTAGTGAACTAATATTTTAATATTTAGTTTTAAAAACACAAAAACATCTCAAAGAGTATAAAAAAAGACATACTGACATCCTGGTCTGTTTGTTTGTAAGCTAAGGCGTCTGTTTCACTGGAAAGATTTATTTTAAAAACATTAGTCATGACATCACTTTCCTACAAGGATTTTGAAAACATGTCATGGCATCTCTTTCCTCCAAAGATTTTAAAAACATTAGTCATGGCATCTCTTTCCTCCAAGGATTTTAAAAACATTACTTATGACATCACTTTGCTCCAAGGATTTTAAGAACATTAGTTATGACATCACTTTTCTCCAAGGATTTTAAAAGCATTAGTTATCGCATCTCTTCCCTCCAAGGACTCCCCCCCCCCCCCCCCCCCCCACCCCCCCCCCCCCCCCCCCCCCCCCCTCACCCACACGCTCAGTTGTAAACTGCCGTCTATCACAGACAGTTAACGTAAACTGCATCTAGACCGACTGCTTGGACTCCGAACTGACGGTTTGGAAGCCGCCTGAACTGACGACCTGTTTACCAAGTGTGGGAGACATCTCCATGTTTCCTGCTTCAGACGCACATCATGGCGTGGATTTTCTGCAGGCACCCCCCCCCCCCCCCCCCCCCCCCCCCCCCCGGCTAGATTTCTGAAACCTGGCGAGTAAATATTTACCCACCAGCCAACCCGTCTGGTTGGTGGTCAGCAGCGCGAGATTCGATTTGAGGACTTGAGTTTTTATCTCTCTTACGTTATGTTTCTTGTACTGTCGCTGTCATATATATATATATATATATATATATATATATATATATATGATATATATATATATATATGATATATAATATATATAGATATATTATATAAATAAACTGAATCACTAAAGTTTGGAACGTGATAAATGCACAAATAAAGAATAATTTCGTGGCTTATAGCTTTATATATATATATTATATATATATATATATATATATATATATATATATATATATATATATATATATATATATATATATATATATATAATATATATATATATATATATACTATATATATATATATATATATATATTATATATATAGTATATATATATATGTATATATATATATCATATAGATAATAATAATATACGTATATACATACATATACTACATATACATACATATATATATATATATATATATATATATATTATATATATATATATATATATACGTGTATACATACATATACATATATATATATATGTATATATATAAAATATATATATACGATATACATACATATACATATCTATATATATATATATATATATATATATATATATATATATAGATATATAATAGATATATATATAAGCCCCTGTTACGGACCAATTCTTAAATACTTAAAAAGTTTATTGTCGCCAGATTCAGGCGCATAACATATTTAATTTATTGTCCTTTTATCACATTATATTTATATAACTTGAGCTTTAATAATAATGGTCTTCAGCAGAAACATTAGAGTGGAATAATAAAACATACGAAAACACTTTAAATAATTATTAACAAAAGAAAACCCCATAAACATATAAACTTAGTAATGGAAAACGTTACAAAACAATCCAAGTGAAAGTTACAATAGTTAACTAGGCAATGAAATTCTGAAAGTTACAGTTTCTTAAACGGAGGTGAGGCAAGCATTATATAATTAATAATACTGATCCAAATGATCAGGGGGACACCCCACGGGAACATCTGCAAGAGGGACAAATCACGTGGTTGCTACCAACAATCAACAACAGGGCTAACTTCCTCGTTGAGACGAATCCTCATCAACTACATCGTCCGGGAATATATACCGTGCAAGTTCATTGAAGCATTCAGCTTCCACAAAGCGCGCTTTCTCCATAAATTCGCTACCCTCGTAGCCAACGATGCACGATTCCCAGGACGACCACCGAAGTATAGCCAAAATCACACTCGCAACGCACAACTATTAGAACGTCCACCCTCTTCTACTGCAGAGTTCCGTGTCCCGCCTGAAGTATACCTCACGCCTCCAACGTCACCTGCTGTAACAGTAATATTGACATATAATTAGGGAACTATGGTATTTGTAGAATAGGTAATAACCCAAAGCAGTAGTTTTGGAAAGAGCTTTTTCCTACAAACTATCACGGGATCGTAACACCCCCACCCTTACAAAAAAATCATTGATTTTATGTAAAGTGAATGCTAGCAAGCATTATAACTTGCAGATTTCTTTCCAAACCTTATCTCCGTAAAGAAAAACAAAGTTGTACACAATAATTCCTTTACAATAGTCAAGTAAAGTATATAATCTACAGACTAAACAAAACATAGGGAACCTTACAAAATTTCCAATAGAAAAGAAAGCAAATTAATTACATATACAAAGCAAATATGCGGAATAACATTACACTCTAGACAGGGCATCTGGTATTTTATTATCTTTCCCAGGAATGTGAATAATTTCCAAATTATAATCCTGCAAAAACATTGCCCAGCGGGTAAGTCTACGATTTTTATTATTGAACTGCTGGATGTATTTCAGTGGATTGTGATCTGTATATACTATAACTTTACCACTCTGAGCACTAATATATGCCTCGAAATGCAGAAGAGCTAATATAAGAGCAAGAGCCTCTTTTTCTATCACTGAATACTTAACCTGATGCTTGTTTAACTTCTTAGAAAAATATGAAATCGGATGACTTACTCCATCGAAAAATATGAAATCGGATGACTTACTCCATCCTCACACACCTGCAGCAGAACAGCACCTACCCCTTGATCCGAGGCATCTACCGCAAGGCTAAAAGGAAGTTCAAAGTTTGGTGCCCTGAGAACAGGACAAGAAGTCAATACACATTTAACGATTTCAAATGATTCTTTACATTTGTCATCCCACACAAATTTGGAATGCTTTCTCAACAAGTTGGTTAAAGGTGCAACAACATCGGAATAATTAGCAACGAAACGGCTGTAGTAACCAGCCATTCCCAAGAATCTTTGCAATTCCTTCTTTGATGAAGGCACAGGGAATTCTTTAATCTTTGCAACATTAACCTCTTTAGGAAGTACTTCACCTTTCCCAACTACATGACCCAAAAATGTTACAGTAGCTTCACAAAAGACAGATTTACTGAGATTAATCACCAAACCAGCATTGGACAGAGCAGTTAACAATTCCTCCAAAATCAACAGATGGGTTTCAAAGTCATTAGAATAAACTATTATATCATCAGTATAAACAATACAATTTTTTATTCCCCGAGTAACCATGGCCATTAATCGTTGAAAAGTGGCAGCGGCGTTCCGCATGCCAAAGGGCATCACTTCGAATTGATACAAACCATCAGCTGTCACAAATGCCGATACCTCTTTTGCTCGATTAGTCAAAGGGACCTGGTAATATCCTTTTAGGAGATCAATTTTCGTAATGAACTTTGAATTTCCTACCTTATCAATGCAATCGTCAACACGCGGAATAGGAAAAGAATCTGCCTTTGTTGCTTTGTTGACCTTGCGATAATCAATGCATAATCGACTTTGTCCATTCTCCTTTGCAACAACTACAATTGGCGAGCTCCACGAACTGCTGCTGGGTGTAATTAAATTATTAGTTAGCAAATAGTTTATTTCCTTTTCAACAAATTCTTTCTTAACAGGATTTAAGCGATAAGGGGCTTGCTTAATTGGCGTTTCACACACTAATTCGACATCATGCTGTAATAAAGTGGTCCTACCTGGTGTATCTCTGACAGTCTCGGGAAACTTCATTAACACTTTCAGTAATCCATTAATTTGGTTAGTACTCAGGATAGAACTTCTACACACATTAGGTAACAAAACAGAATTATTACCCGGCCAAGCAAATTCTTTCTCCGAAGTTACACATTTCGAATTATCCTCTTCTGAAACGGACAAAACCACTGCTTTCTCTCGCTCAAAGTACTTTTTTAACATGTTAATATGACATTGCAAATTACGATCAGGAAGCTTAATAATGTAATTCAAATCATTCACTTTGCTTAGAACTTCAAAGGGTCCCAAAAACTTATTCTGTAACGAACCTCTTACACCCTGTGACAAAACCAGTACTTTATCTCCAGGAACAAAGACTCTTTCTTTAGATTTTAAATCATACAAAGACTTCATCTTACTTTGACTCTTCAGTAAATTACTCTTTGCTATTTCCCACATTTCGTAAAGCTTGCCCTTACCATCATTAATGAAATCAGCAATATTCACTTCGCTCGGCCCATTACCTTCCCAAACTTCTCTTAACAAGTCTAATGGACCTCTTACTTTATGAGCAAACACCAAGTTGAATGGAGCAAAACTTGTCGACTCATTTGGCATAGAGCGTACTGCAAACAACAAATAAGGAAGATATTCTTCCCACAAACCAACCTTTTCATTGCACATCTTCCGAATCATTGCCTTCAAAGTTTGGTGGAACCGTTCCACAACTCCCTGTGACTCTGGATGGTATGGAGTAGAAGGTTTATGCTCAATTCCAAAATTCTTAAACTGCTGCAGCAATAGTTTGGATAAAAAATTTGTTCCACGATCAGACTGGATGGTTTTAGGAAGACCAAACCTAGAAAAATAAGTGATCAAATGTTTGGCAATGACCCTAGCTTTCTGGGACTTTAGAGGGATAGCCTCGGGATATCTAGTTAACCTGTCTTTGATAGTTAGTACATACTCAGACCCTACTTTCGAACGAGGTAAGGGACCCACTACATCAATGACTACATGCTCGAATGGTTCTCCTAAGGAAGGAATGGGAGAAAGGGGAGCCTTAGGAATTACCATATTAGGTTTACCAGAAATTTGGCATTGGTGACACGTCTTACAATATTTCTTGACATCTCTTTTCAGACCTTTCCAAAAGAAATTTTTCCTAACCCTGTCGAAGGTTTTAGTAATGCCCAAGTGACCAGCAAACAAATCATCATGAGCTTTTCTTAATATACCATTTCTGAATTTAGAAGGTACAACAATTAACCTATGCTTCAACAAATTTCCCTCTCGTTTTCGAATAGGAACAATTACTTTATAAAGAACTTCATTATCCATTTCATAATCCACTCCTTTACCCTCTTCCAACTTAATTTTAATATTTTTAATCTCCATGTCCTCATTTTGAACCTTTACTAAGTCATCTCTATTCCAATTCATTACTTCTTCAGAAGAAATAGATTTATTGTTACTTACGTGAACCAATGAATCTGCATTAAACAAACTTTCCAAATCAGGATGCTCAACTTCAAAATCGGTACTTTTACCTGATCTAATTGTCACAAGTACCGTTTCAGGTTTAGGTACTAACACCTATGGATTGACAAAAACTGTCGGATTACAACTTACTTTACCTTGAGCAAGATCATTTGCCAAAACAACATCAACCTCAGGTATGGGGAGAGTATCAACAACTGCAAACTTGGACTCGCTGGCAACAATGTCTGAAAAAAAATACAGATCAACTACTGGGCAAGATATCCACTCGTTTCCAACACCTTTAATAAGCTTATGCTCACTCAACCACTTACTGCCCACTGGAATGGCTTTCCTTAGAATTAAAGATTGAGAAGACCCTGTATCTCTAAGTACATTGACATCATGACTCTTTTGCCAATTTTCAAGTGGGCTGATTTTACCTTGAGATTTAAACCACTTAAAGTCGTCATCCACTATCTGTTTATCATTAACGAGCATGGCAGAATCCTTTTTAGGACACTTAGCAGCTATATGCCCATTTTTCCCACATCGAAAGCAAGTTACCCTGCCCTGGTACTTAGATTTAAAATGCTTTTGGGGAGAAGCAGGACCACTCCTAACTTGATTACCATCATTAGCAGTTACGTTAACCCCTGTAGGCAATTTACCAGTTTCATAAGCATTATATTTACCTTTAGCAGCATGCTTAGAATAACTGTGTGTTAACACGTACTCATCAGGTAACCGAGCAGCACTCGCTAAACTGTCAATTTTCTTTTCATTTGGAAAATGCAAAGGTCTTTAGGTAAATTGTGCTTAAAATTTTCCAATAAGATTAACTGACACAATTTAGCATAGCCACTCTTGACATCGCTGGATCTCAACCAATTTTCAAAATGCTTCTCCATTTCACGAGCAAACTCCACAAAAGTTTGATTGTAGGATTTTCGTCTGTCACGAAACTTTACTCTGTAGGCTTCAGGAACCATCTCATAAATCCTTAAAATGGCTTCTTTCACTTTAGCATAATCTTGACTATCTTCCAACGACAGAGAAGCCCAAGCCTTTAGAGCCTTCCCGGAAAAAGCAGTCTGAGCCATGATTGTCCACCTATCCTCACCCCACTTGAAATTTGCCGCTACCTTCTCAAAAGCTATGAAAAATTCTACGACGTCACTCTCGTCAAACTTTGGTACGTACTTCAACATACGGGAATCTTCATTACCAGAAATAGGAGATCGGGAACCCGCCAGCCTAGCCAATTCCAGCTCATGATCACGTTTCTGCTGTTCATTTTCTAACTGCTTCATACTAAGTTCATGTTCACGCCGTTTCTGTTCATCTTCAAACTCTAGTTTTTTCAAATCCAGTTTCAGTCGAAGTTTCACTACCTCACAGTCTTCGTCGATTTCTTCCTCTAAAAGCTTGAAGTCAACGTCCACTCCATCCGGAGCAAAATGCGCTATGATACCTTTCCTTATGTCATCATTAGTACTACTAACCGTAAACTCCAACTGTAAATAACCCGACACAACCAGCAGTTCCGACTTTTTAATAGTAAACAATTTACTACGCCAATCTTCTCTCCTAAGAAAACGAGCGGCATCGTCATTAGTTTCAATTTCCATGTTTTTACCATTAATTACACCATCCAACCCAATGACACTGCTGAAGATCCCGCTGAGGATGCCAAAAATATGTTACGGACCAATTCTTAAATACTTAAAAAGTTTATTGTCGCCAGATTCAGGCGCATAACATATTTAATTTATTGTCCTTTTATCACATTATATTTATATAGCTTGAGCTTTAATAATAATGGTCTTCAGCAGAAACATTAGAGTGGAATAATAAAACATACGAAAACACTTTAAATAATTATTAACAAAAGAAAACCCCATAAACATATAAACTTAGTAATGGAAAACGTTACAAAACAATCCAAGTGAAAGTTACAATAGTTAACTAGGCAATGAAATTCTGAAAGTTACAGTTTCTTAAACGGAGGTGAGGCAAGCATTATATAATTAATAATACTGATCCAAATGATCAGGGGGACACCCCACGGGAACATCTGCAAGAGGGACAAATCACGTGGTTGCTACCAACAATCAACAACAGGGCTAACTTCCTCGTTGAGACGAATCCTCATCAACTACATCGTCCGGGAATATATACCGTGCAAGTTCATTGAAGCATTCAGCTTCCACAAAGCGCGCTTTCTCCATAAATTCGCTACCCTCGTAGCCAACGATGCACGATTCCCAGGACGACCACCGATGTATAGCCAAAATCACACTCGCAACGCACAACTATTAGAACGTCCACCCTCTTCTACTGCAGAGGTCCGTGTCCCGCCTGAAGTATACCTCACGCCTCCAACGTCACCTGCTGTAACAGAAATATTGACATATAATTAGGGAACTATGGTATTTGTAGAATAGGTAATAACCCAAAGCAGTAGTTTTGAAAAGAGCTATTTCCTACAAACTATCACGGGATCGTAACAGCCCCGTATATGAAGGCGCTTTATGTTCGCTTGTTTCTGTCCAAGAGATTTTTTTTATCTGAATAGGATTATGGTAACAATACCTTCTTGTGTCATCTCGCCAGATGCGAAGATAGAAGACGAGTCCCATTTCTCGTTCTATTCCTGTTATCAGTCATCCTTGGCGTTTTTCGCTCTTTCCTCTCTTTTACTTTTTTCTTGTTCACGATTTGTACTGCACCACTTTTAAATCTCTCTCTCTCTCTCTCTCTCTCTCTCTCTCTCTCTCTCTCTCTCTCTCTCTCTCTCTCTCTCTCTCTCGTGGATTTATGGATATTCCCAAGCACGTCTTCCTTCGTGCTACGTTGGATATAAATATATCTTTATCTATCTATATATATATATATATATATATATATATATATATATATATATATATTATATATAACATATGTAAGTAAATATATATACACATTTATATAAATACGTATATATATTTATATATATAAATATATTACATATCTATGTATATACAGTTTATATATATATATACACACACACCACACACACACACATATATATATATATATATATATATATATATATATATATATATATATATATATATATATATATATATATATATATATATATATATATATATATCATGATTATATGTATATGCATATGTAAAACAAAAATATTTTAGCTCCCGATTTACTTACAGTAATACCTCGTTCAAGAAGATACCCCAGTTCAAACCTTTCTTTTAATGAAAGTCCGTGTTTTCATACATTCTGTCATATAATCCAGAATCATCACAGGGTGTTTCAGAAGATTTATTATTATGATTAACCCGGGAATCTTTTTTAATATTTAATGAATAACCAATTCATCTGAATGAGAGACTACTTATGCGACCTTCTCCCTGTCCCTATAACGCCCAGTGAGAGAGAGAGAGAGAGAGAGAGAGAGAGAGAGAGAGAATTGTTATTCAATGACTAACCCATTCCATTGAAATGAGAGGTTAAGGTGAATTTCTCCCGGTCCCCATAACACCCACTAGAAGAGAGAGAGAGAGAGAGAGAGTTGGGGGGTGATGGTTCTTAATATTTAATGAATAACCCATTCTTTTGAAATAAGAGACTAAGGCGAATTTCTCCCGGTCCCTATAATACCCACTGAGAGAGAGAGAGAGAGAGAGAGAGAGAGAAGGCGGCAACGCAATGTTTGGATATAACATTACTTAATCAAGGGTCCGTTGATCCTTCTAATTAGGTTTTCGTAGGCAAAGAAAATGCGAGTTCATCTTTCCTTGAGAAATTTTCGGGGATTTGGAAAGCCAGTGCCTCGTTTCCTTTCACACAAAGTTCGTATTTGTTTTTTTAGTTTCCTGTTAAAGAAAACAATTGAGATGACCTTATTCTCTGTCCGTCCGCCCTCAGATCTTAAAGCCTACTGAAGCTAGAGGGCTGCAAAATGGCATGTTGATCATCCACCCTTCGGTCACCAAGCATACCAAATTCCAGCCCTCTAGAATCTTCTGTAGTTTTCATTTTATTTAAGGTCAAAATTTGTTCTAATCGTGCTTCTGGCAACGATGTAGGCCAGGCCACAACCCGGGCCTTGGTTATAAATTTCGTCGGCCGCGGCCCATACAGCATCATACCGAGACCACCGGAAGATAGATCTATTTTCGGGGGCCTTGATTATACGCTGTACGGAAAACTCGATTGTGCCGAAGAGACTTCGAAGTATTTTTTACTTGTTTATTGTTGCATCTGATTGTTACTGTATCAGATTTCAGACTATTTTATTATTTTTTTTTAGGTAATTCAGTATTCGTGGCTTAGTAATGGTTTTAAATGTGATAATTATTTTTATGCCACGCCCACTAATGCTCATTCACACGCACACAGGCTTATTGTATCTAATGATGATGGATTATAGTCATGAAATGTGGAAGGGGAGGGGGGGGGGGGGGGCGGAGGGCGAGGTGGCGGTTTAAAGATGAAAAAAAAAATTAACCAATCATTTGTTTCCGGAGTCGAAGAGGAATCTCTCTCTCTCGTCTCTCTCTCTCTCTCTCTCTCTCACTCATCTCTCTCTTCTCTCTTCTCGCCATCCCTCTCTCTCTCTATATATATATATATATATATATATATATATATATATATATATATATATATATATATATATATATATATGTTTGTGTGTGGTTATAAATATACATAATACTCATACTCTTATGAACATTCAGTAAAAGTAAAAAAAAAAAAACTTTTCTCCCTACACTGTCCCATACAGCCGGAGGCTTCTGTAGTATATTAAGCCTCAGGAAGTTCCACTTGCCAAGGGATGAAAACATCGGATGTCTCAGATAAAGTAATAGCTAATTTTTTTTTCACGGATAAAAGAATTCTCGTGAAGATGCAACGATCCTTGGAGAAGAGATTCCGGTGTTTGTTTATGTTGAGTGGGTGGGGTGAGCAGGGTCAGGTCGGGTGAGGAGTGAGGTGAGGGTGAGGATGGAGGTGGATGAGGGCTCAAGTAAAGTGAATGAAGTGTGAGGTGGTGGGTAAGGGGTGAGGTTGGGATGAGGGTGAAGGGTGAGGTGAGGATGGAGGGGGATAGGGTGAAGGGTTGGGTGAGGTGAGGTTAGGGGTGAGATGGGGTGAAGGATAAGGGAGGTGAGGGGGTGGATGGATGGGGGAATCTTATTAATACGATTAAGGGCAAATACAACACTGACCCTAATATATATATATATATATATATATATATATATATATATATATATATATATATATATATATATATATATATATATATATTAGGGCCAGTGTTGCATTAGTGTCTGTGTATGTGTGCATGTTGCTGAAGAATATTGATAAAATAACAAATTTTTGTGTTTGTGCATCTGTGTGTTTGTAGGTTAGGAGATATAGTGTTAGCATTTTTAATGAACTGAAACGTATCGCGTTCATTTCTCGTCAAAATTGAGCTAATATAATCAGCCACTGTTAAGGGCAATTCCTATCCCTTAATGAACAGCCTAATTGAGAAAATGTCGCAAGACGGTGGTAAGAACAGCAATGCTGTATGGTATGGAAACAGCAAGCATGAGAACGACAGAGGAGAAGAAAATGGATGTGGCAGAAATGAGAACGCTTAGGTGGATGGATGTCTGGGGTGCCGAGAGAGGATAGGATCAGAAATGACTACATAAGGGGGTCGACTAAGGTGGTGGAAGTATCAAAGAAAGTGCAGGAGGGGAGGCTGAGATGGTATGGACACCTGTTGAGGAGAGATGAGGACCGCGCTGAGAGACATACCATGGGGATGGAGGTTCAATGAAGAAGAAGAAGAGGGAGACGAAGGAAGAGATGGAAGGACTGTGTGAGAGGAGACTTACATGAGAAGGGAATTGGTGAGGCAGAAGCGCAAGATAGAAGTAGAATGAAACGTCTCCTCCAAAACTGCGACCCTCATATAAAAAAGTGGGAATCAACTGGGAAGAAAAAGAAACAGAACAGGCTAATTGAGAAATGAGTTTGCATTTCTCTTCCCAATAAAGGATCACTCACCGTCAGTAATTCGGTTATTTTAATTTTACTACAACTGTCAGCTAACAACCAGGTACAAACGGATTCACGTGCTTGTGGATCGAACACAGGCTCTTCTTGTTTTGAGCTGAGAGCACGAATATGTATATATATATATATATATATATATATATAGATATATATATATATATATATATATATATATATCTGTGTGTGTGATATGTATATATGTATTATATATATATATATATATATATATATATATATATATAATATATATCATATATTTAATTATAATATGTAGATATAGGTGTATGTATGCACTATATATTCTTACACACACACACACACACATATATATATATATATATATATATATATATATATATATATAATATATATGCATACAGTCAGGAGAAGGTTGAAATGAAATGACTTGAACCGAGCGCTTTCATGTATTTCTACACCTCATCAGGGTTCAGGTACAAGTGCCAAGAAAACAAATACAGTCACAAGAAGACCTCGTGGCAAGACAAATGATGCTAAAAAACAAACAACGCTAACAACTACCAGACAGTTCTAATACCTAATAGCCTACTTGTTTTAAAATACCCTTCGTTAAAATCTCATCAACTTTGTACAAACCTAGGCTGATATTCAATAAATTATCACAGTCTTGTTTAATTATACATGATTCTATTAAATTTCTTTTCACCAAATCTCTACAAAACATAATTTCCTTTGAGTCTGTCCAGTTAATACCATGATCACTATTATTCATATGCACAAATAATGCATTTGACATATTACCAGTTCTTACATTATATTTGTGCTGTTTTAATCGAACTGCCAATGTCTTTCCACTTTGTCCCACGTAAGTTTTATTACAATTTTTGCACGGAATCTTATAAATACAACCTGTTCCATTTCCAGGTGAATTTCTTATCAGCAAGTTTCTAATAGTTCCTAGAGTTTTGAACACAACATTAATACCTAGTGGTTTGACTTGTCTCGGGATGTTATTAAAGCAAGTATGAAAAGGAAGCACTAAAAGGTTTTTGTTTTCGAACTTTTCAGTTTTTGTCAATCCATAAAACGTTTTTCGTGCCTTACAATAGGTGTTTTCAATAAAACTGTTTGGGTACCTCAAATTGCCAGCAATTTCACGTATCTTGTCAATTTCATGATCTAAAAATTCGGGGCTGCTGACCCGCAGGGCCCTTAAAAACATAGCAGAAAAAACAGCAGTCTTAGTTCTAAAAGGATGGTTTGAATAAAAATGTACATAAGAACAGATATTTGTGGGTTTCCTATAAACAGAAAATTTGAACTTTCTATCAAATCTATGTACCAACACATCTAAAAATGGCAATTTTCCTTCTTCTTCCCTCTCAAGGTTGAACTTTATGGAGGGCACTAGTGCATTTAGTCTACTAAGAAAGTTGTTTACGTTCTTTTTCACTGGCCATGAACAAAAGATGTCATCCACATATCTTATCCATAACACACCTCTTGGCAATAAATTCGGTAAATATTTTCTTTCAAAAAACTCCATATATAGATTGCTAAGTATAGGAGAAAGAGGATTTCCCATGGCCATACCGAATTTCTGTTCATAATAATTACCATTAAAAGTAAACTTGCAACCTTTGATACACAATTTTATAAGTTCTATTAAAGTTTTGTGTGGCAATATGAACACATGTTTTTTCATTTCATCCTCCAGAAACTCTAACAGGTCATCTATTGGCACCTTTGTAAAAAGAGAAGTAACGTCGAAACTCACCATTATAAAGTCATAATTTGGGTTAAAATTATTAAGACGACTGATAAAATCTACATTATTTTCGAGAGAACATCCCGAGACCGTCCCCACTAGTGGTGTAAGTATTTCAACAAGCCATTTTTGATAGTTTATATGCAAAAGAACTAACAGAGCTTATAATAGGTCTTACTGGATTACCTTGTTTATGCGTTTTTATAGTACCATACAGATAAGGAGAAGTTGGGCAAATAGTTAGAAATTTTTGTACTAAATCCTTATGGTTATACAAGAGTTTCTTAATATTCTTGTTAAACTGAGCATTATCATTTTCTAAAGTACTGTTTCTCAGTCGGATATAGGTAGTATGATCGTCTAACAGTTCGTACATTTTTCTCTCATATTCAGTTTTATCCAATATAACCAGAGCACTTGAATTTGTATGTAATTTATCTACAAAAACTTTTGATAACATAACTATCTCAGCTCTGGGTTATGGTTTGAATTTTTCTGTTAACAATAATATTGATTGGTTGGAAATAGGTAATGCCTTCTGTCAATTGGAAAAGTTCAGCAACATCCCTATTGACAAACTGAATATCTGCAAGGGTATGATATACGGTATTGCTGGATTGGGTATATCACCTACTATTCCAAAGAGGTTTTTTGAAACTTACAAGAAAATTAAGAAAGATAACACTCTCCACGTCACGAAAGCAGATAAGTCAAGTGCTCTGGTTATATTGGATAAAACTGAATATGAGAGAAAAATGTACGAACTGTTAGACGATCATACTACCTATATCCGACTGAGAAACAGTACTTTAGAAAATGATAATGCTCAGTTTAACAAGAATATTAAGAAACTCTTGTATAACCATAAGGATTTAGTACAAAAATTTCTAACTATTTGCCCAACTTCTCCTTATCTGTATGGTACTATAAAAACGCATAAACAAGGTAATCCAGTAAGACCTATTATAAGCTCTGTTAGTTCTTTTGCATATAAACTATCAAAATGGCTTGTTGAAATACTTACACCACTAGTGGGGACGGTCTCGGGATGTTCTCTCGAAAATAATGTAGATTTTATCAGTCGTCTTAATAATTTTAACCCAAATTATGACTTTATAATGGTGAGTTTCGACGTTACTTCTCTTTTTACAAAGGTGCCAATAGATGACCTGTTAGAGTTTCTGGAGGATGAAATGAAAAAACATGTGTTCATATTGCCACACAAAACTTTAATAGAACTTATAAAATTGTGTATCAAAGGTTGCAAGTTTACTTTTAATGGTAATTATTATGAACAGAAATTCGGTATGGCCATGGGAAATCCTCTTTCTCCTATACTTAGCAATCTATATATGGAGTTTTTTGAAAGAAAATATTTACCGAATTTATTGCCAAGAGGTGTGTTATGGATAAGATATGTGGATGACATCTTTTGTTCATGGCCAGTGAAAAAGAACGTAAACAACTTTCTTAGTAGACTAAATGCACTAGTGCCCTCCATAAAGTTCAACTTTGAGAGGGAAGAAGAAGGAAAATTGCCATTTTTAGATGTGTTGGTACATAGATTTGATAGAAAGTTCAAATTTTCTGTTTATAGGAAACCCACAAATATCTGTTCTTATGTACATTTTTATTCAAACCATCCTTTTAGAACTAAGACTGCTGTTTTTTCTGCTATGTTTTTAAGGGCCCTGCGGGTCAGCAGCCCCGAATTTTTAGATCATGAAATTGACAAGATACGTGAAATTGCTGGCAATTTGAGGTACCCAAACAGTTTTATTGAAAACACCTATTGTAAGGCACGAAAAACGTTTTATGGATTGACAAAAACTGAAAAGTTCGAAAACAAAAACCTTTTAGTGCTTCCTTTTCATACTTGCTTTAATAACATCCCGAGACAAGTCAAACCACTAGGTATTAATGTTGTGTTCAAAACTCTAGGAACTATTAGAAACTTGCTGATAAGAAATTCACCTGGAAATGGAACAGGTTGTATTTATAAGATTCCGTGCAAAAATTGTAATAAAACTTACGTGGGACAAAGTGGAAAGACATTGGCAGTTCGATTAAAACAGCACAAATATAATGTAAGAACTGGTAATATGTCAAATGCATTATTTGTGCATATGAATAATAGTGATCATGGTATTAACTGGACAGACTCAAAGGAAATTATGTTTTGTAGAGATTTGGTGAAAAGAAATTTAATAGAATCATGTATAATTAAACAAGACTGTGATAATTTATTGAATATCAGCCTAGGTTTGTACAAAGTTGATGAGATTTTAACGAAGGGTATTTTAAAACAAGTAGGCTATTAGGTATTAGAACTGTCTGGTAGTTGTTAGCGTTGTTTGTTTTTTAGCATCATTTGTCTTGCCACGAAGTCTTCTTGTGACTCTGTATTTGTTTTCTTGGCACTTGTACCTGAACCCTGATGAGGTGTAGAAATACATGAAAGCGCTCGGTTCAAGTCATTTCATTTCACCCTTCTCCTGGCTGTATGCATATATGATCATCACACGTCTACAGTGATTTGTTGCAATATATATATATATATATATATATATATATATATATATATATATATATATATATATATATATATATATATATATATATATATATATATATATATATATATATATATATGAGAGAGAGAGAGAGAGAGAGAATTTAATGGTAATTCACTTCTCCCGATGAGCATAGGTACCGTAGAGCCCATCACTTAACACTCGGGCAAATTGCCCAAAGTCTGACCGTGGAGACAAAATTGTCCCTTTTGAAAGACCCCAGCAGAAACCAATCTTCGAGATTGACACTCTCGAGGGATTGGAAGTACACCAGAAAGGATCAGCAGCAAGATTCGCTGATAGATTCGCTGATCATCCAAGCGATTTGACGAAGTCTTTGAACTCGTTCTGAAGTTCAAAGCTTTTTCGTCACTCGCCGTATTTTTTTTTTTCTTTGTATTTCTTGAGTGTGTTTTTCAGTCTCTGTTATGTTTTACGTTTTCATTCATGTATTTCTTTAGGTTAATTTATTGTATGTGTGTGTTGTGTGTGTCTTTTTTGTATGTTTATCCTTTGAATGTTTTACAGTCTTTGCTATGTTTTTAAATTTTGGTTCATATCTGTTTTCACACTAATTTATTTTGGTTTTATCTTTATATATGTATTCTTGATTGTGTTTGTCAGTGTCTGTTATTATTATTATTATTATTATTATTATTATTATTATTATTATTATTATTTGAAGGTAGGAGACCCTCTCTTAAACATGTTTTGTTAAAGATGATGGCAGCATCAGTGGAATTGATTTTATATATGGTCTTTTCAATTCTTCTTATTATTCTCTTCTCATCAGGGCTGATATTTGCTAATAGCTGGCCGATGTTCATATCTTGGTTAAAGAAATGTTTTCTAAAAATACTAATTTATTGTTATGATAACAAAAGTGATTAACAAATCTTAGTAATGGAATTCCAACGTTTCCAACCGTATCATCGGTTCATTTTCAAGGAAAGGTGAGCGTGAACTGATTGGAATGGGTTGTTGTTGTTGTTGGAGTATTAAGCTGGCTTTATGCCAGCACGGGCTTTAGCTAATGTAGCAGCCCGTAGGTCATTTGAATTATTTTTAGGTGCATTGGTGATTTAAGGATATGAGGCGATCTTTTTATTTATGATTTCTATGGAATGTGCAGGTGGAATGGTATGGATTCAAAAGTGAAAGGAAAAGTGAATAGGCAAGGTTACAAACCCCTTTAAACCCTAAGGTACCCATTAGTAGAAGATAAAGATCGATAGTAGCGAGTCCTGGCGAGTCAGAGATAGCCAGTAATGAAATCGAAAAATTTATAGTCGTAGAAAACGGAAAAAAAAAAGCGCAACTCTATGGAGTTCAAGTACCATATTTCACTTTACGAGAAAAAAAAAAAAGCAGAGAGCGTCGATCGTTTAGCAATAGGGAACGACGAAGGAAAAACGAAATATTATCAGTTTTAGAAACAGGATAACAAAAATAAGCGACAGCTTAAGCGGTAGTTAGAGTGACAGTTGAAATATTCGGTCGTTAGACGTGAGGCGGCCGAAAAACGGAGGGGAAAGGAGGATTGTTTAGTAAAAGAAAAAGCAGTTAATGCTATAAACAGCACTTTTCATTTAGCTGCGATCTTTATGTTTGAGATCTGTATCTGAAATCTTCTAACAGGAGGTCATCTGGGAGACTGATCTCTAGGTCCAACAGAGCGTGGACGAGCTCAGAGAACAGCTGATGACCACTGCCACTGTCGTTGTTAAAGATGGCTCTATTTAAAAAAGCCTCAAACTCCTCGTAGGTCAGCAGGAACTTTCTGATTTGATATTCTCCTACGAGGAAGTATTCGTTTCCGACGCTTGAAGTTCTGTATTCTTGTTTGCAGGTCTGAGTTTCGCTGTTTTGCTTAGCTATAAACTCCTCTGTTTGTGTTCCTGCTTCTTTAAACAAAACAGGAGCTACAGTCGGTGTCTCGGTCTGCATTTCTTCTTCAACTGCGTCTTCTGTCTGGGTTCCTGCTTCGGCACGAGCAGGAATCGACGTCTTCGGCGATGCAGGGGTTAGGGGGGTAACCTGAGGGGTTGGGGGAGTAGGGGGAGGAGGTAGAGGGGCGGGAGTTTGGCGATACGGAGAGGATGAGGGGGTGGGGATGTAGTGCCGGGATCGAGGAGGTTGGGAGGAAGGTTGGGTGGTTTGTGGTACAGGAGGTAGGTTCGTTCTAGGATCGAACCTGGGGTTGCTGGGAGGTTTCTGGTCGGTGATGGTTGTCGAGGTCTTGCAGGTGGAGGAGGGATGCCCTTCGCCTTCCAAATCCTCTGCAGTCTGACTGGGCATCCCTTAAACCAAGCATGATGTTGCTGGCTGCAGTTAGGGCATCGGGCAACTGTGTGGCCCTTTTCCTTGTACTTTTTCAAGCACACTTCTGTCTCGTGTTTCGCACTGCACACTCCACAGATGTGTTCTGATTTGCATTCGTTCTTGTGGTGTCCATACCTCTGACACTTGAAGCATCTCAGAGGCTCTGGTACGAAGGCTTCAGTCTCGTAAGTGCCAAGAATCCCAAGGCTGACCCTGGCTGGAATTTGGCCCTTGAAGGTCGCTGCTATCTTTAGAGTTTCCTGTCCATCTTTTGCAGTACATCTCTTGGCTTCCATGATGTTGGGAACCTCGAGGACTCTTTCGATAGTTATGTATTTGGGGACTTTGCATATCCCCTTGCTTATTTTTGAAGCAGGATCAAGAAGGTGGCACAGGTTGTCTTTCCTCAGTAGTTCGGCAGCTTTTTGGTCCTTGGGAGTAATTATGAATTCTCCCCTTAAATTCGGTCTGGCTATGAGGTTGGCTTCTGGATATTTTTTCTCGAGGGCCCTGACTGCAGCATATGAAGTCTGGCCCTCGATAACAACAGCTTTGAACTTGGGAAGTGCCGGAAATTCCGCAAAACTCGCCGTATTCGGTGCCGATGTCGTAGGGAGCAGGTTGTTATTGGTCGAAATCGATGGTACAATCTTCTTCTGTTTCTTCTTCTTCTTCTTCCTTACGGTGGCGAAGCCCTGCTCGTCCTCCAAGGGCGGGTCCTCCCTGGGATTACCGGGCGACAGGGGTCTCTTAGAGGCCATACTTGTCAAAATTGTAGGTTTAAAATGACGAGAGTTACGTAACGCGCCTGTGCACGAAAATACGTAACCTGGTGAGTGATGATGATTGGAATGGGGTCGTTCGGCGGTATTTATTGTGTCCCAGGTGCTCTGTCTGATGGGCGCTGCGTTTTCATTGGCTGAACAGAGGATTAAGTCCCTGAGTCAAGCCGTCTGCAGAGGTGGAAGCTCGCACTGCTCTTCGCGTGCGGACGCTGGAGACTGGGAGCATAGTATTGGGCAGGGGCACCTGATTGGTCCGTTCGATCGGCTCTATGGTGCCGGCGGGCAGCGCCCTACGTGCCACCGTCGGGAGGAGTGAAGTCTCTTGAGTGGTGTTAAGGCTGGGTCTCTCCTTCCCGATGTGTAGGGCCTCTAAGAGGCGGAGGCGACGGTGGTCTGCTGCCTTATCGATAATACCAATATTAGGAATAATGTCCTTCCGAGTTATCCTGGTATTGTGGACGTTTTTTGCATGATTATGGATGGCGCCTTCCTGAGCGTGGCAGGATATCCTCTTGGAAAATCGCATCGTTGTCATACCAATGTAGGCGCCGGGGCATTCCCGGACAGGGCATTTGTATTGGTAGACAACGTTAGTTTTCTTGAGAGGGTCCTGCATCACAGGGGCTGGGTTGTTTTTCATAATCAGGCCACTGGTCTTCTTGCTCTTGTAGTAAATTATTAGTTTCACTTTTTTCGCAGGGTCCGTCGCCCTTGAAGACGTCACTCTCTTTTACAAGGGAGCATTTCACAAGAAATACAAAGAGGATGAACGAGCCCTTCGTAACATCATCGAAAGGAATGTCTCCCCCACGGACCCTGCGAAAAAAGTGAAACTAATAATTTACTACAAGAGCAAGAAGACCAGTGGCCTGATTATGAAAAACAACCCAGCCCCTGTGATGCAGGACCCTCTCAAGAAAACTAACGTTGTCTACCAATACAAATGCCCTGTCCGGGAATGCCCCGGCGCCTACATTGGTATGACAACGATGCGATTTTCCAAGAGGATATCCTGCCACGCTCAGGAAGGCGCCATCCATAATCATGCAAAAAACGTCCACAATACCAGGATAACTCGGAAGGACATTATTCCTAATATTGGTATTATCGATAAGGCAGCAGACCACCGTCGCCTCCGCCTCTTAGAGGCCCTACACATCGGGAAGGAGAGACCCAGCCTTAACACCACTCAAGAGACTTCACTCCTCCCGACGGTGGCACGTAGGGCGCTGCCCGCCGGCACCATAGAGCCGATCGAACGGACCAATCAGGTGCCCCTGCCCAATACTATGCTCCCAGTCTCCAGCGTCCGCACGCGAAGAGCAGTGCGAGCTTCCACCTCTGCAAGACGGCTTGACTCAGGGACTTAATCCTCTGTTCAGCCAATGAAAACGCAGCGCCCATCAGACAGAGCACCTGGGACACAATAAATACCGCCGAACGACCCCATTCCAATCAGTTCACGCTCACCTTTCCTTGAAAATGAACCGATGATACGGTTGGAAACGTTGGAATTCCATTACTAAGATTTGTTAATCACTTTTGTTATCATAACAATAAATTAGTATTTTTAGAAAACATTTCTTTAACCAAGATATGAACATCGGCCAGCTATTAGCAAATATCAGCCCTGATGAGAAGAGAATAATAAGAAGAATTGAAAAGACCATATATAAAATCAATTCCACTGATGCTGCCATCATCTTTAACAAAACATATTATTATTATTATTATTATTATTATTATTATTATTATTATTATTTAAAAGATGAACCTTATTCATATGGAAAAAGCTCAGCACAGAGGCCAATGACTTGAAATTCAAGGTTTTCATTAAAAAGAAGTAAGAGGAAGTCAATGAAAATACAGGAAGAAGAGCCCCCACTTATTAAAATAGAAAAGATAAATTGATTAACAAGTAAAAATAGATAAGTTAGATCATGCAAATAAGATATGTTTACCTCGACTCCAAGTTGAAGACGAACCACGGGCATTCCCATCTCAAACAAGAATCATTTTAAGCACTCGAAAAATGCCCAGATATTACGTGACTCAACTCGCTCGTTCAAGCAATATCGGAGCATTTGCGGAGAGGAAACGCCACGAATACCTTTCTTCCGCTGCAACTGCAAAATTCCGCATTCCTTTTCCGTCGGGCGGTCGGTCTGTTGTCTCTGCCCCTTAAATGAAAAATACCGCGTCCTTCCTCTGTTAGTTTGTCTGTGTCTGTTGTTTGTGTCTTTAGCGACACCAAATGGCTATCCTTGCAATTGTTCATTCAACTGTTTAGTTATAGTATATGAAAAATGTACTTCCTTCCTCTGTCTTTCTGTTTCTGTAAAAGAAAAAAAATCGAAATATTATACGTTCTTTTTTAGTCTTCATCTGCCTGTTTCTTTAACTGAAAATCTCTCTCTCTCTCTCTCTCTCTCTCTCTCTCTCTCTCTCTCTCGTCTGGCTGTCTGTTTCTGTAATTGAATAATTCCCTAACCTCTCTTCGTTTCTCTCTCATGCTAACCGGACAATGCAGTGTCCTTATTCTCTCCTCCTACTCCTCTCTTCTCTCCTCCTCCTCTCTATCTCTCTCTCCTACCTCTCTCTCTCTCTCTCTCTCTCTCTGTAATTGAAAAATTCCTTATTCTTTTTTCGTTTCTCTTGGTAACTGGACAATGCAATGTTCTCATTCGCTTCTCTCTCTCTCCTCTCTCTCTCTCTCTCTCTCTCTGTATCTGATAAACTCCTGTTCCCCCCTCTCCACATCTTTTCCTCTGTTTTATCTTATCTGAATGTTGTTTCATCTTATTTGAATGTGGTTTTCTCGTTTCCGAATGTTGTTTCATCTCTTGTGAATATTGTTTCTTCTTATCTGAACGTTGTTCCATCTTATATGAACGTTGTTTCATTTTATCAGAATGTTGTTTCTTCTTTTCTGAATGTTGTTTCTTCTTATCTGAGAGTTGTTTTGTTTTTATCTTATTTGAATGTTACGAAATGTTACGTTATCTTTTCTGAATGTTTTTTCATCTTATCTGAAAGTTGCTTCACCTTTTCTGAACGTTTTTTCTTATCTGAATATTGTTTCATCTCATCCTAATGGTGTTTTATCTCATCTAAAGGTTGTTGTACCTTAGCGACAATAAACTGGAATACTGTGTTCGTATGTTCTGTCTCCTTATAAACTGAAAAGTGGGTAAAAAGACAGCAACATATGACGTGGGATATATTTTTTGTTTTATTTTTTATTTTGCCTTTTATTATTATAATATATATGATACATCGTAATAGTACCGAGTGGAGATGCAAAATTGACCATTCATTGCCTCGGTTACTTTCATAATTGTGCCCGATATTACCAGTGACACTCATCTTTAAGCGCTTATATTCATGCTTTTCCACATTAATACCATTTTCATGATAATCCTATTATATGAGCTTGATCACTGAATGTCAGAAAGTTTGATTTCACTGAATCATCATCGCCAAAATCAGCTGCAAATGTGAGCACAGTTCAGAGAATTCATCGAGCGAATTTTCACAACATTGTTTTTACCGTCAGAGGTTTGAGCGAGACGAGTTCCATTAGAAATTAAAATATGATCATAATAGGTCAGGTATTTGAACCGCTAATGAAAATATGTAAATTTAGAGTCGAAATTAATACGTTGAATTATGTATGAACTCGAAGCATTTTCTTTTATATAGTTTTTGTAATTATAGGAAGTTATTGTGTAAACTAGAGCATATAAGCGTAGGTGCAACGTAATGGGTGATAATAAATTAGTTTGTTTGGATAATTCTAAAAAAGAATAAATGCAGGGGTTTGGTAAAAGAAGAAGGGTGTGAAAATGTTATATATATATATATATATATCATATATATATATATATATATATATATATATATTATTATATGTATAAATACACATGCATATATATGTAATGATTATACATATATATATTACATATATATTTATATATATTATATATATATATATATATATATATATATATATATATTATTTATATATATATACATGCATATAAATACACAATGCCATATATATGTATATATATATATATATATATATATATATATATATATATGTAATGTATATATATACATAATTGTATATGAGAGAGAGAGAGAGAGAGAGAGAGAGAGCGAGAGAGAGAGAGAGAGAGAGAGAGAGAGAGAGAGTGGTTACTTTAAAAGATTAGAATTTCGCGTCGCTACCTATATATAGGTAATATGTTGCAATACGCACACGGTCACTGACCTCACCTAGTTCGTGCAAGCATTGCCATGCAAGCACAAAGGCGTGGTTGCCACCCCCCTTCCTATTATTGTGGGAAGCATTATTCGAGATGGGTCGTGGAAATGATATCTGATTAGCATTGTGTGGGAGATGGTGGATGGAAATGATTTCTGATCAGCATTGCATGGGAGATGGTGGTTGGAAATGATTTCTGATCAGCATTGCATGGGAGATGGTGGTTGGAAATGATTTCTGATCAGCATTGCATGGGAGATGGTGGTTGGAAATGATTTTTGATAAGCTTTGTATGGGAGATGGTGGTTGGAAATGATTTTTTGGGCGTGCCTAAACTGGTAGAGAAAAATATCGACATTGTATGGTTGTATGTTAGATGGGGATTGCGCTAGATGATGGCTTGTTCGTGTTGGGAAATGCAGAAATAAAAAAAAATTATTTAGAAAAGTAGAAAAGACATTCTTGTCTGTTTTTTGTTTGTTTTTTGTATTTTTCATCACACTTCGAAAGCGAATGTGGTGCGCTCAGGTCTGCGTCTCATCACGATTTCAGAGACTTATGAAAGAAGATAATTCTAAAAAAAAAAGAATAAAAGAATTACAGGAAGAGTTGGTAAGATATTAATGTCACGTATTTATTTTTCATAAGTGGATATGGTCTTGGCTCTTATGTCCGATCATCAGCAGAGGTTTTGCTTTCTCAGAAATAGAAGGTAATGGAAAATTAGAAGAAGAAGAAGAAGAAGAAGAAGAAGAAGAAGAAGAAGAAGAAGAAGAAGACAACAACTAAACAACCATAACAACAACAACAACATGGGAACAAGAGCAAGTGCAACAAAACCTGTACCTGGGAGGAACCCATCAACTTCTTCCGTGTTTACTGTTATGTCTCCCTTTTTGTGCCATCTGGGGATTTCCGGGGGTTCCCTAGAAAGGACACACTGCCTAAACACGCGTGCGTATAAGCACACACACACATACGCACACATACGCAGACTTTAAAGAAGCACTGTTTCGTTCGTATTGATCAGTTCGTAAGCCATCTTGCAATGTTGTGCGAAAGGTTTACACAGCAGATTACGCCTTAAGGTTTCTTTGTCGTAGACGTTTGTTTGTGTTTGTATGTGTTTAAGGAGGCGGTAGGGCGGCTAAAATTGACATCTTGCATTTACACTTATTTTCCAGAATTTATTCTTATTTGCAAGAATATTTATATGGTTCGAGAAGCTATTTGCAGTAATATACAAACTGTTTGGGAAACTTGCAGTAATATACACACTGTTCGAGAGGTTATTTGCAGTATATACAAACTGTTTGAGAGGATATTTGAAGTAATATACACACTGTTCGAGAAGCTATTTGCAGTAATATACAAAGTGAGAAACTATTTTCAGTAATGTACAAAGTGTATGAAAAGCTATTTGCAGTAATATACAAAATGTTTGAGAAACTATTTTCAGTAATATACAAACTGTTCGAGAAGCTATTTGCATTATATACAAAATGTTTGATAAGCTTTTTGCAGTGATATACAAACTGTTTGAGAAGCTATTTGCATTATATACAAAATGTTTGATAAGCTCTTTGCAGTAATATACACACTGTTCGAGAAGAAATTTGCAGTAATATTCACACTGTTCGAGAAGCTTTTTGCAGTAATATACAAACTGTTGCAGAAGCCATTTGCAGCAATATACAAACTGTTAGAAAAGTTATTTTCAGTATATTCACTACATACTCTTCTATAAGGGATTTCCGTTTAAGTATCTAAAGCAAAATTTGACTTGGGAAAATTTCAAATCATCTCGAAGATTGCTAATACTTTTGAGCTGATAATTTAAGACTCTATCTTCTTTAGAATGAAGAAACCAGAAATGGATATAGACAGCATTGCCTTTTTTACTCTCTAATACATTTACATTTTTTATACACATTTCCAAATATGTCCCTAGTTATTTTTTGTTATATCGATGTAAGTTAAGTATATCCTAGTTTACCCAGACTACTAAGCCGGTTTAACGGCTCTCCTAGGGCTGGCCCGAAGGATTAGATTGTTATTGAAGTGACCAGGAACCAATTGGTTAATTAGCAGCGGGACCTACTGCTTATTGTGGGATCCGGACCACTTTACATATCGAGGAATGAATTCCTAAATCACCAGAAATAAATTCCTCTGGTCCCACATTGGCGGCAGCGGGTAACGAACGCGGGCTACCAGATTGATAGGCGAGTAAAAGCAAGCCACTGGTCCAATGAGGAACTTCTATCGGTGTAAGAATTGAAGAGGAGAATCGTTAACTCTGTGTGGGAGGAAAACACGTCTTGTCCTCTTTCCTATCTTCTACTCCCATTCCTAAACAGAATTACGCCTACTAGCAAACTGACCCATCTACGATGGGTGATAAAATATGGGTGCAGAAGTGAAAAATTTATATGTACTATTTGTTCAGCAATATTAAAATAAGGGCGATTTTTATACATACCTACTACAGAACCTCTTTGTACACAATATTATCAGTTTGTCCACAACTTAATTTCAAGTTGGCAGAGTCAGTTGCTCTGCTCATCGCCACTTACAGTTGGCCATGCGTGAACATGGGTGACGGCAGAAACACAACAACACGATCCAAAGTCTGGCCCTGCGACTTGTTTGCAGTGAATGAGAAGGCCAGGTTGATGGGAAACTGGCTGCGCCGTAACTGGAATGGAAACTGGTTGTCCGAAGGCATCAGAGGAATCCGGGGGTTGAACAGACGTTTGCCGTTGTGAGGGCCCATTGATATCACTGCTTCGATGACGTGGGAGTTTAGCTCCATAACAGTGTACCTCGTTCCGTTGCAATGTCTATTGGCAGGATCGAAATTCCGAAGCAACATTACTGGGCAGTACTTCTTCAACGTTATTTTGTGCACTGGCAGTCCCGATGGATTTAAGTTATTCAAAAAATCTTGCGGATATTGATGATAATTTTCATCTTCTATTGTGTCCGAGCTGCAATATTCGCGACTTTCTCCGGGGAAGTTGTACAGAAATTATGTATGAAAATTCGTAAAGTAACTAAGTCTACGGGAATAACAAGTCTCGTTTCAGGGCCAGAAACAGCTCCGTTTCAGGGAATCCCTTCTCACCCCACCTCCACCTACAAAGGAGGGGGGTAGTTGGATGAAACCCCATTACAAACCATCTTAGGGGTCCCCACCATAGCCCTGCCAAGTTTCATGCCCATCTGACCAGCGTTTGGGGCCGTGAATTGGAATGGAAACCAGGGGTACAGGGGGGACAGACAGGGGGACAGGGGGGAACAGACATTACGCCCATTATAGTATGATTACCAAACCATATTTCCACATCCTTTTCGTATCCACAGCCGCTTGCTCTCCGCCCACTGCTGCCTTTCTCATTTCCTGATTTGTTTTGGCTCGTTTCGTCAATGTTTTCCATCCGTTATGTCGGCAGACTCATTGCAAAGCTACTTTCGGTTAAGGCACCGTTTGTTTTGCAATTGCAACCCCATTTCTCAGCCACAGTGCAATTTCCAAGGAACCACTTTGCTCGTCACGACCACCTGACGATTTTATTTGTAAACTGTGCGATTTGCCAGGTTTTTTTTCCTATTCACACCGATTTTTCGTACGCACGCTAACTGGTGTTGGTATTCCTCGGATATTCTCTCAATGCTTCCTGTTTCCCAGAGGAATTCTTTGACTTAAATTTTTAACGTTTGTTCATTGATATGTGGCGTAAGATCCGATCGTGGTACCTTAAAAGGAGGATAGATGATGTTTTTTTTTCTGATTTAGGTCGGCTTGAACCATTGTATCTCGCAGTAGATATATCCATTTGTTTTTTGTGAAGGAACAAATAATTTTATTTGTAATTATACAATGGGTGAATTGTAAAATTAAGGACGAAATGGTAGTAATTACAATAATTAACTGCTTTTAGTAGGTGGTTTAACTTTTTATTTATTCTCCCATATTTTCAATAACTAATAATAATAATAATAATAATAATAATAATAATAATAAAATAATAATAATAATAATATAATAATATTAAGATAATGATAATAATAATAATAATAATAATAACATGGTTGCTGCTTCAGCACTATTAATCTTGTAGAGAGGATTAGTAGAATAATAATAATAATAATAAAGCCATATTATTGATTATTATTATTATTATTATTATTATTATTATTATTATTATTATTATTATTATTATTATTACTTATTATTATTATTATTATTATTATTATTATTATTATTATTATTATTGAAAATATGGACAAATGAAATAATATAACAATAATGATAATAAAAATAATAAATGGCCTTACTATTATCATTATTATTACTACTAATCCTCTCTACAAGATTAATAGTGCTGAAGCAGCAACCATGTTATTATTATTATTATTATTATTATTATTATTATTATTATTATTATTATTATTGCAGTATTTCATGGATGTAATAATAATTATAACTAAACGTCTTTTTAAAGAAAGCGAGTTGTATTTGTGTTCATTCCTCCACTGGTGTTCGCTGTCGTAAGTGAGATAGAAAGCCAGTCCTCTGAATCATGTTAAGAGGATGGATACGCTATTATGTTCATTGGCATAAATCTGATTTGCTGTTCTGAGCGCTCTCTTTACTATAGCTGCGAGTATACACACACACACACACACACACACACACACACACACACACACAGAACGGTCCTTAACTGTGGAATCATGTATGTATATATAGGTACTATTTATATATATATATATATATATATATATATATATATATAGATATATATAGTATAATATATATATATATATATATTATGTTATATATGTATATATATATATATATATATCATATAATTCATTATTATATGTATATATAATAAATATTAATATAATATAATATATATTATTATATTAGATTACTATATAATATATAATAATATATGTATATAATGTATTTTTAAAATATAATATCTATATTATATTTATATAATATCTACCCATATATATATAATACAAATTATTAATAATAAAATAAATCTTATATATATATATGTATTTATATATCTATATATATATATAATATATAGACAGACACAGACAGAGAGAGAGAGAGAGAGAGAGAGAGAGAGAGAGATCACCCCTTTCAATTGCAGACACTGAAATGCATTGCAGGTCTCGGTAACGTCCTATTTAATTATAACTTTGTAATTGAAATAACCATCCGGTAGGTTTAAGAATAATTTCGTTCTATATAGCTTACATTCCCAAGGATATGAAGGAAATTTTTCCAAATTTTCTAAATTCTCTCTCTCTCTCTCTCGCCTCTCTCTCTCTCTCTCTATCTCTCTCTCTCTCTCTCTCTCTCTCTCTCTCTCATTAATCTTACTCACAGTTCGAGTTCACACTCTATCGCCTATCAACAGGTGGTATTGACGCAGGCCCCTTGCAAAAGCGCTCTCTCTCTCTCTCTCTCTCTCTCTCTCTCTCTCTCTCTCTCTCTCTCTCATCCATATCCTCAACTTTGTGCCTGGTCAGTACTTGGAAGGGTAACCATCTAGACAACTCGGAAACCTTTTGAACATCCATTAGACACGGCGTTAGGGTAGCAACTTCATCCCCCAGAATTTTTTGCCGAAAGCCCAAAGGGGGAAAAGTCTATTTATATAATGGCACAGGAGTGTAGGGGCCCCTCACTCACCCACACCGTGTAGGTATGAGGTGATTTCAGCCAATGTGCAGCTCTCGGCTCGTGTCTGCTAGGTCTGGGATTGCCTCCGGCCCACCACCTGTCAGTCAGTGTTTCTTGTGGTCCTAAACGGTAGATTGAATTAAGATAGAGAGAGAGAGAGAGAGAGGCACAACACAGCTAAGTTGTAATTTTGTTGTAATTCAAATGTATATCTAAGAGAGAGAGAGAGAGGTAATTTAAATGTATATCTAAAGAGAGAGAGAGAGAGAGAGAGAGAGAGAGAGAGAGAGTAGGACAGCGCCTTTAAGCTCTAATTGTAATTTTAATGTAATTCCGTTAACACTTGCCGTTTCAGTATGGTTCAGCTCGTGAATTTCTCTCTGTAAATTTCGTACTCTGGTTGTCGTTTCATCACTTTCAAGAACTTTTTCAAGCCCCAAAGAACGCTACGTAAATTTGAATATGAAAGAGAATGCCACGAATTGTGGCTGTTTTTGCTTGCTCGGAGAGTAAGCCTCACAAACTACTTTTTGTTGTTGTTGTTGTTGGGACGGTAGGAAATCCTAAGAAGGTCTGAAAAAGGTGTTTTGCGTTGAGTTAAAGATACAGGAATTTTGGGATAGGATATATACGATTTGTTAATTAAAATTAAAAGGTTAAAAAAAAGTAAATAATGTGCATATTAAACAGTACGGAACAATTATTTCTAATAGAATAGGGCGCATTTATTTTAGTTTTCGTTGGTGAAACGACGCTCTGGTCGACCGTAGATTTTAGCACGCGCCACGAATGAGCCGGAGGTCGGATTGTTAAATCTGTATAACACAGCTGGGTCTGGTACATCTAGCCTATGTTTTCAAAGCGCTTTGTAAATAGATTTAAAAAAATAGATAAACAAAATCCTTTGACCAAGTCCATGTAAAATAATAACCCTATTTATGGACAGCGTCGTGTTTATTGGTTCACGAAGTATTTGTGATGCTCCTCTTACCAAAACAACTCATTAATACTTGTCAAGAAAAGCATTCCTAAATTAAAACTACCGCTGGTTTTAAAGTTAGACGGACGTGTGAAAGAATCGATTGTGTTTTTTTTTATTGGTATTGGGGCCTGTGTCATTTATTTCGGACGGTTTTTTTTTTTGTAAAAGCAGAGCCCAACTGGGTTGATCATTATATTTATAGGTTTTAGACTGTGTTACATTGCAATCGGTCAAGTGTAATAAATGGATGGTCAGTTGCAGACTGGACTTGGGAAGACTACAATGTTGCATTTTTGCAATTTGACTTTCAGTGCAAAAGCAAGATATAAGCCTGATATTTTTATACCTCTTGTATATTATTCATTTAATTTATACACACACATATAAAATATAAATATGTGTGTATGTGTGAATACACACCCATACACATAGGTACGTATAGCTTGTATTTTTCTTTGTGTGCGTATGTCAAACAAAAACAGAGTACTGTAAGGACAAATAAATAATTGGTCTGTACACATCGTTATCTTACCTATGCAAATGTGATGAATACGATTTCGTCAAGAGCCATTACGTTATCAAGAACTTTAGCAGTCTGTGTCAAGAACCTTAGCAGTTTTTCAACAACCTTAGTAGTCTGTGTTAAGGACCTTAGTAGTCTGTATCAAGAGCCTTTGGAGTCTGTGTCAAGAACCTTTGCAGTCCGTGTCAAGAACCTTAGTAGTGTGTCAAGAACCTTTGGATTTTGTATCAAGAACCTTAGCAGTTTGTGTCAAGAACCTTGAGCAGTAAAAAACTATGGTAGTCTGTGTCTAGAACCTCAGTAGTGTGTGTGCCAAGAATCTTAGCAGTTTGTGTTACAAACCTAAAGAGTGTGTATCAAGAACTTTAGAGTATGTGTCAAGAACTTTAGCAGAATGTGTCAAGAATCTCAGCAGTCTGTGTCAAGAACCTTAGCAGTGTGTGCCAAGAACCTGAGCAGTGAAGAACCACAGTAGTCTGTGTCAAGAACCTTAGCAGTGTGTGTCAAGAATCTTAGCAGTAAAAGAACCACAGTAGTCTGTGTCAAGAACCTCAACAATGTATGTCAAGAACCTTGCGAGTCTGTGTCAAGAACCTTACCAGTTAAAAACCATAGTAGTCTGTGTCTAGCAGCGGTGTGTGCGCGCGTGTGTCAAGAACTTCAGCAGTCTGTGTCAAGAACCATAGCGGTCTGTGTCAAGAACCATAGCGGTCTGTGTCAAGAACCTTAACAGTCTGGTTAATATATCTTGTAAATATCTCTGTGGTTGATAAAGGTGATTTAGAGAAATCAATCAAAATGGATTTACGAGTGAATTGACAAAGGACCTGGTTCTCAATTTCGCTTGTCTGGGACACCTTTAAGACTGCTGATTCTCTCTCTCTCTCTCTCTCTCTCTCTTTCTCTCTCTCTCTCCTGCTGGGAGTCCTTGTCACTTGCGTTTGTTTATTCTCTCTCTTCTCGCCTCTCTCTCTCCTCTATCTTCTTATCTTATCTCCTCTCTCTCTCTCTCTCTCTTTCTATGCGTACGTTTTGTTTCCATTTATATGATGTTTTATTGTCTTGAACTAAAACAAGAGAAGGTATTTTTGTCCTTATATATATGTATATATATACATATACATATACACACACACACACACACACACACACACACACACACACACACACACACACACATATATATATATATATATATATATATATATATATATATATATATATGTATATATATAAGTCCAAAGACTAGAAGACAGAATCCGCCTTAATTATGAACGAACAAATACTGCCAATATTTTCCAAGGGTCGTCGAATGTCGTTGCCGTGGGCTGCATAATTCTGCAACATATTTCCTTGATATACAGTATTATTTATATATATATATATATATATATATATATATATATATATATATAGAAATATGTATATATATAAAATATATGTATATGTTTATGTAAAATATTTTCACAGTATAGTTACATCTATGTTCAAAGTGTGCGCATGTGTGATTGCATGTATAAACATTGTGAGAAGTCACGTATAAGATAAGAGAGAATTTTGTGCAATAAAAGGCAATATATTCTGATGTTTTAAACGCTCTTTTGTTGGTTTAACGAATGTTATTGGACAAAGCGAAGTCATAAATTTGCCTCAAATTACACGTCAAGGGGATTTGTAGATATTTTCCTCTGTATCATATTTATAGTGGTCAGACCAGCAATGTTATATGGAAGTATGAGGAAATCAGAAAAGAAGATGGGTGTAGCAGAAATGAGAATGTTGAGATGGATGTCGGGAGTAACAAGGGAAGATAGGATTAGAAATGAGTATATAAGAGGATCGACAAAGGTAGTTGAAATATCGAAGAAAATACAGGAGGGAAGGATTCGATGGTATGGACACCTGTTACGAAGAGGGGAACATCATGTTGGAAGACATACGATGGAAATGGAAGTACGGGGTAGAAGGAAGAAGGGAAGACCAAGAAAGAGATGGCGTGATTGTGTAGGGGAAGATATGCTATGGAAAAGTATTAACGAGAACGATACACAGGACAGTAATCGATGGAGACGGCTCATTCACAACGGCGACCCCATATAACAATGGGTTAAAGCTAAGAAGAAGAAGAAGAAGAAGAAGAAGAAGAAGAAGAAGACGAAGAAGAAGAAGATCATATTTATAGTTATTCAGGATGATCTGAATTATATATTTATTTACTGAATTATATATTTATTTACGAAACAGTTTGCTTATTGTGGAAAAATTTTTCTCGCCATCTTTTTAACTAAACTTCTTTTCAATGCTTAGATGAAAAAAAAAAAGAGTTGTTGAGTTCAAGGTTGGTTTGAAAATAAATGATAAATTTAAAGGTTTGTTAAAAGTGAGTTGTAAATTAAAGGTTAGCTGAAAATGAATGATAAATTTAAGGGTTTGTTGAAGATGAGTTATATTTTTAAAGGTTTGTTGCAAATGAGTTCTACATTTAAAGGATGGTTGAAAATTAGTTATACATTTAAAGGTTGGTTTGAAATAGATTATAAATTTCAAGGTTTGTTGAATATCAGTTATACATTAACAGGTTGGTTTAAATAAAATGATAAATTTAAAGGTTGGTTGAAAATGAGTTATACATTTCAATATTGGTTGAAAATGAGTTATAAATTTAAAGGTTGATTGAAAATAAATGATAAATTTAAAGGTTTATTGGAAATGAGTTATACATTTGAAGGTTGGTTATAAATGACTTATAAGTTTAAAGGTTGATTGAATATAAATGATAAAGTTTGGTTGAGAATACATGAAGAATTTAAAGGTTGGTTGAAAATGATTTATATATTCAAAGGTTGGTTGAAAATAACTTATACATTTTAAAGGTAGTTGAAAATAAAGCATTTTAAAGGTAGTTGAAAATAAAGTTACGTATTTAGAGATTAGATGAATATTGATTATGCTTTTAAATATTAGTTGAAAGTAAGTTTAACAATAATAGGTTACTTGAAAATTAATGATAAAATTAAGGTTGTTTGAAAATAGAATATACATTTAAAGGTTGGTGGAAAATAACTTATACATAAAAAGGTGAATTTAATGCAAATTATACATTTTAATTTTAGTTGAAATTAAGGTATACATTTATAGGTTTCTTGAAAATATGTCATATATTTATAGGTTAGATGTAGATAATTTATACATTTACAGGTTAGTTGAAAATAATGATACATTTGAAGGTTTAAGATAAGTGCACATGTAAAGGTTACTTGTAAAGAAAATAAGTTATACATTTAAAGGTTGGTTGAAAATAAATGAAACATTTTAACATTATCTGAGAGTAAGGTATACATATACATTCAAGTTACACATTTACCTAAATGTCAGTCGTAATTAAGCTATGAATTTAAAAGTGAGTTGAAAGTAGATGAAAAATAAGTTTAGTGTTTGTCGAATATGGTACCTGTGATATGAAGTCGAGCTGTTGATTAAATTTACTTTTTGACCCGGAACTAAATTTATGTTGACATAACTCCAGTCTCGCGGACGGCTTTTGAGAAACGTTGCTCCCCCCCCCCACCTCTACCTCTACCTCTACCTTTACCACTACACCTCAACCTCCGCCCGAGCGCCCACACACCCCCGTGGGGGGCACAGACACCCCTTTTTTGGTTCGGGATCTTTTAATCTCTCCGTTGAAGATGAATGTTCGTCCGCTGACACCATTATTGTATTTTCCTCTCTCTCTCTCTCTCTCTCTCTCTCTCTCTCTCTCTCTCTCTCTCTCTGAGGTTAGAAAGGAACAACTCAGAGAGGAATATGCAAAGAGAGTGAAAGTAAAATGAGATTGATAATGAAACGGACGCAAATAATGTGATGTAATAAAAGGAATTGGTTAAAATACAAAAAAAATTTTGTATATTAGTAGAGAGAGAGAGAGAGAGAGAGAGAGAGAGAGAGAGAGAGAGTGGAATCTGTCGGTAGCCGATGGTATTAGCCAATATTGGTTCAAGACAGTCTTAATGGAATGATAACAAAGACGTATTATACTAATATTATGCAAGAGAGAGAGAGAGAGAGAGAGAGAGAGAGAGAGAGAGAGAGAGAGAGAGAGGCGGGAACATTACTCAACATCACCAATATGATATTATTACCTCGCTAATAGTGCTCTTTGGTTCGTAAAAATGGAGCCAGCTAATCACATTGCTGCGCTTCAAGTTCATTCGCCTTTTCCATTTAGCGAGAGAGAAATTAAAGATGAGCGCACAGGCAATGATATATATATATATATAATAATATATATATATATATATATATATATATATTTGCAATATATATCGTTGCCGCAATACTCCAGAAAGTGATCGCAGTGAAATAAACTTGTTTTAATCATTGTCTCAGTCAATCTTTTTATTCATTAACTCCCTAAGCGTAATCTTTATCAATCATTTTTTATATACATCAACTCCCTTATTGCAATCTTTAATAATCATTATTTTTATTTATTAAATCCCTTATTGCAATCTTTATCCATCATTCTTTTTCCACATCAACCCCCTTATTGCAGCCTTTATCAATCATTCTTTTTATACATCAAGTCCCTTATTGCAATCTTGATCAATCTTTTATTTTTATACATCAACTCCCTTATTGCAATCTTGATCAGTCATTTCTTTTTTACATCAAGTCCCTTATTGCAATCGTGATCAAATATTTTTTATACTTCAACTCCCTTATTGCAGTCTTTATCAATCATTCTTTTTATTCATCAACTCCCTTATTGCAATCTTTATTAAAAATTATTTTTATACATCAACTCCCTTATTGCAATCTTTATCAATCTTTCTTTTTATACATCAACTCCCTTATTGCAATGTTTATCAATCATTACTGTTAGACACCAACTCCCTTATTACAATCTTTATCAATCATTACTGTTATACACTAACTCCCTTTTTGCAATCTTTTGTCAATCATTACAGTTATACACTAACTCCCTTTTTGCAATCTTTTGTCAATCATTACAGTTATACACTAACTCCCTTATTGCAATCTTGATCAATTATTTTTTATTCACCAACTCCCTTATTGCAATCTTTATGCCAAGACTTGCCATGACTGGTGTATGTCAGAAAACGTCGTCCACTTCCCTCTACAAAGTTCAGAGGAATTCGCAATACAGAGCACAGGCGGAATTCAATAACACCCAGCCAAGCTTTACATGAACGTCCAGGCCTCCTTTAGTTCTAATTAAGGCTCAGTCAAGCGTCTCTGTCAATGAGGCCGGCGCATTTATACGCTTCAGGCTCCAGCTCCTCTCCTTTGTTCGTTTTGCATTACTCGTGATTTCTCGTACTTTTGCTATTTAACCTCTTCCCCCCCCCCCCCCCCCCCCGGACTTTATGAGCAAAAGTTTCCGACTAACCTTTAAATGTGTGAATCATTTTTAACTAAGCTTTAAATGTATAGCCCATTTCTTACTAATTTTTAAACGTATAACTAGTTTTCAACTGATCTTTAAATATATAGCTCATTTTTAGCTAAGCTTTAAATGTATAGCTCATTTTTAGCTAAGCTTTAAATGTATTGCTCATTTTTAACTAATTTTTAAACGTATAACTAGTTTTTAACTATTCTTTAGATGTATTTATTCATTTTCAACTAATTTTTAAATGTAATAATTAATTTTCAAATAATCCTTAAATTTATAGCTCATTTTTAACTAAGCTTTAAATGTATAGCTCATTTTGAACTAATTTTTAAATGCATAACTCATTTTCAACTAATCTTTAAATGTATTGCTCATTTTTAACTAAGCTTTAGATGTATAGCTCACTTTTAACTAATTTTTAAAGGTATAACTAGTTTTCAACTAATCTTTTAATGTATTCATTCATTTTCAACAAAACTTTAAATGTATGGCCCATTTTTAACTAAGCTTTAAATGTATAGCTCATTTCTTACTAATTTTTAAATGTATAACTAGTTTTCAACTGATCTTTAAATTTATTCATTCATTTTTAACTAATCTTTAAATGTAATAATTCATTTTCAACTAATCTTTAAATGTATAGCTCATTTGTAACTAATGTTTAAATGTATAGCTCATTTTTAGCTAAGCTTCAAATGTAGAGCTCATTTTGAGCTAATGTTTAAATGTATAGCTCATTTTTAACTAATGCTTAAATTTAATCATTAATTTCCAACTAATCTTTAAATGTGTAACTCATTTGCAGCTAACCTTTAAATGTATAACTAGTTTTCAACTAATCTTTAAATGTATAACTCATTTTAACTGAGCTTTAAATTCATAAACTCATTTTCAGCTCATCTTTAAGTTCACAACTTATTTACAGCTAATCTTTAAATGCAAAACTCATTTTTTACGACGTAAACTTTAAATGTAAGCTTTAAAATAATTTTTCCTTAAATTTTTTTTTACGCAATTAAGATGAATACAATCAATTAACACGAATAGTTTTGCACAATTAACATGGATATTTTTTACACAATTAACAGGAATATTTTTACACAATTAAAATGGATATTTTTACACTATTAACGTGAATATTTTTACACAATTAACATGGATATTCTTACACAATTAACATGGATATTTTTGCACAATTAACATGAATATTTTTACACAATTAACTTGAATTTTTACACAATATGGATATTTTTACACAATTAACATGACTATTTTTTGCACAATTAACATGAATTTTTACACAACATGGATATTTTTACACAATTAACATGGATATTTTTACACAATAAAAAAAATGTTTTGCGTAACAATTCCTCTTGGATTTTCTGGGTCAGGAGTTCAGAGTTCACGGGGAACTTCTGCATTCCAGATGAGGTCATGCCTTCCTGGTGTGATTTTGAAGCTCTCGCTTGCTTGCTTGCTTGCTTGGTTGCTTGATATCATTTTACTCGACGTTTTCAAGTAAGCCTTCGCAATCCTCGCTCTGTGAGACTTCTTCATTCAGTGTCTGGTTAAGGAATGATCTGGCTGTGTATCCGAGTTATTTCTTTGCCGTTTTATTCAGTAGTTAATTTTTGCCTTTTTCTTCCCAGAGGTTTGTCCCGTTGACTGCGCTTGCAAAAGAGGTTTCTTTTATCAGATAGATTGCCTTTGACATTGCTTGATTCTGCTTGCAAGAGAGATTGCTAAATTCCTGTAGATTGCTGTTGACATTACTTGATTCTGCTTGCAAGAGAGATTGCTAAATTCATGTAGATTGCCTTTGACATTGCTTGATTCTGCTTGCAAGAGAGATTGCTAAATTCATGTAGATTGCCTTTGACATTGCTTGATTCTGCTTGCAAGAGAGATTGCTAAATTCATGTAGATTGCCTTTGACATTGCTTGATTCTGCTTGCAAGAGAGATTGCTAAATTCCTGTAGATTGCTGTTGATATTACTTGATTCTGCTTGCAAGAGAGATTGCTAAATTCATGTAGATTGCCTTTGACATTGCTTGATTCTGCTTGCAAGAGAGATTGCTAAATTCCTGTAGATTGCCGTTGATATTACATGACTCTGCTTGCAAGAGAGATTTCTTATATCAAATAAATTGCCCTCTACATTGCTTGCTTATGATTTCCAAGGATTCGGATATAAGAAAGTCCCCTTTGCAAGCACTATCAAGACTAATGTCAACGCCACAAGCCCTGTCTTCGACGTTACTTGTGTTCCTACTCGTTTCCGTATAGCGGGGAAATAAGAGAAATTAAAAGGGCGATGCTGTTAAGAAAAACCACACACACACACACACACACACACACACACACACACACACACACACACACACTCCTGAACAGGCGTTGCTATGTGATCCCCTGCATATACCTCGTGGAGATGAAGATGGCTTTGCAAAGTGCTTTTAGAAGTGCCACCATATATCCCCCCCTCCATCCCCTCCCCCCACCCCACAACCAAAACACACCACTGTCCATTTCAGCACACCATTCATATCCAATTTACCACGAGGGTCGGTTCCGTGGTAATATTGTTGGTCGCATCCATTGAGTCCTTGGATAACCGGACTGGTGTTCCAGGTCGCAATTTATCTATTTGTTTATTTATTTATTTATTTATTTATTTATGTTAACCTGGACCTCTCTCATCTCGGGCGTTAGTCATACATGGGAAATATCTTATATAATCTGTACTTTACACTAATTATGTATAGAGGAAGTCGTAGAAAGAACTTACATGTATTTTTTTGTATTTACCTAATTAGTTGTAATACGAAAATAGAGGGATGACTATAACTTGAGGGTGTGGGGGTACTTAGCCAAGGTCAAAATGTAGTGCTGGAATTGAAGGGCGTTGCCTGAAAGCTAATGAATTTGTATCAATAATTTCATGACTTATGTGTGATAAAATCATGGATATTTATGTTCATAGAACAGTCACGAATCTGTAAAAACATTTTCATACATCTTATGTTTGGTGGGGTTTCCCTATGTTCATAAAACACTCACGAATGTGTAAAGAACATTTATGTACATCTTATGTATGGTGAGGTTTCCCTTATGTTCATAAAATACTCACGAATGTGTAAAGAACATTTATGTACATCTTATGTATGGTGGGGTTTCCCTATGTTCATAAAACACTCACGAATGTGTAAAGAACATTTATGTACATCTTATGTATGGTGGGGGTTCCCCTATGTTCATAAAACACTAACGAATGTGTAAAAACATTTACATCTTATGTGCGATGGGTTTATTCTCTGTTCATAGAAAACATCTATATTTATGATGACTTTTAGATGGTAAACACTGACAAAAATCATTATTCTGTCGTAGCACAGACCATTAACAAGACCATACCCACTAGCTGCATAATTAGGCCAAAGCTCCGAACGCAGACCCACCGAAGGATATGATTCTCTATCCGTTTGCATAATGGAAAAGGCACACAGTTAAGTTTCGGAGAGGTCGACACGGCCCATTTAGCTAAGCACTGCACTCCGTATGTCCCCCCGCCCCGCCTCGACCCCCCCCCCCCCCCCCCAAAGAGATTTGTGCCCCATAAACGAATTCAGCTGGGAGCCCGTTTAAAAATTCGGGGAATTTTAATGCTACCTTTAGAGCGCTCTGTTTGATTTTTTTTCTTTTTTTTTTTTAAATGCCGGGTATGTTTGGCGTGTGGGCATATATACGCTTTAAGTGTGTGTGTGTGTGTGTGTGGTGATTCTGTAGTTGTGTGTTGGGGTGGGTACGTAGTAGATATTGTGTGTGAGTATGAGTAAAACTAAAGGGAGAACGGAAAATATTAAGTATTTTTTTTCTTATTTTTTCCTCTTCGTTTTCAAGTTATCTGTAAAGGAAAACTATCGCGCCGGCTTTGTCAATCTGTCCATCCGCCCTCAGATCTCCAAAACTACTGAGGCTAGAGGGCTGCAAATTGGTATGTCGATCATCAGCCCTCCAATCATCAAACATATCAAATTGCAACCCTCTAGCCTCAGAAGCTTTTATTTTTATTTTTTTTATTTCACGTTAATTTTAGTCATGTGTCGTGCATCTGGCAGCGCTCTCCGGAGCCATTGGACGCACCTTCGCTCTACCGCATCTGGTGAGCAACTGGAGAGCTGCTGCTCGTAGTTGATGTTTTATACAGCATTATACGTCGCACAGAAAACTCGGTTGCGCCGAATGTAGATTGGTATTATTTATTCACTGTACCTGTTTATCAACTTTTTGCTCACACATTATATATATATATATATATATATATATATATATATATATATATATATATAATATATATTTACTTACTATTTTGTTAAGCTTAGTCTAAAGGCAATTTGATATATGTTCCTGCCCGTCTTCTTTAGTGTGCCCCGAATCACAGATTCCGAGTAGCAGGTATCTTTGTTGACCTTTTTGGAGGTCGAAAGGTCACCGTGCATTTAGGCATTGAATTGATCGGGAAACGCAACAGGGTGTGTACTTTTTCTTTTACTTATTTTGTTACTTATTTTTTTTTTTTGCGTGTTTGAATTTTTGACAGATGACGTCAGTGGCCATTTTGAGTGACCTCTAGTTTTGATGATACGGGTTTGTCTGCTGTTGGCAGCGGCGGGATTTTCCTAGCTTATGAATTAGGTCAATTCCATAAGAGAATTATATTACTTAGTTTGTAAAGATTTAGGTTTTTTAATGGGCATTTTATTTATCAAATCTTATATATGATCTATGTGTATATATATATATATATATATATATATATATATATATATATATATATAGTATATATACATACATACATACATATATCATATATAAGATTTAATAAATAAAATGCCCATTAAACATCCTAAAATCTTTACAAAGTAAGTAATATCATTCTCCTATGGATTTAACGTAATTCATATAGGTATATATACTATATATATATATATATATATATATATATATATATATATATATATATATATACTATATATATATATATATATATAGATATATATATATATATAGATATATATATATATATATATATATATATATTTATATATATATATATATATATATATATAGATATATATATAGATATTATATATATACATATATATATATATACAGATATATATATATATACTATATATATATATATATATATATATATATATATATATATATATATCCACATACTATATATATATATATATATACATACACATACACATACGTACACTTAATTGTATATGTGTGTCCTTTCTGTATGTGTATAATTAACGGATATTTTTCACCTTAAAAGTAAAGAGAGAGAGAGAGAGAGAGAGAGAGAGAGAGAGAGAGAGAGAGAGAGAGAAACTGAGATATTTACCTTGAATTGGATTTTAGAAAGTTATCTCGTATAGATCTATTTTTGAAACGTAGCAACGAGAGAGAGAGAGAGAGAGAGAGAGAGAGAGAGAGAGAGAGAGAGAGAGAGAGAGAAGATCCCTACGTACCCTTGCTAACATTTTTCATAATCCCACTCTTGAGGAAACGCCGCGTATGTATACCGTGTGGTGCCGGAAGTGAGCTTAATTATCCAATGCTAATAATTAATTAATTCTTGTATGCTTTTATTCGCCGTACTTTTTCCCCCTTAATTAGACTTGATGATTAGAGGTAATTATGGGTCATAGCTGTTGGTTGTCCACCATTTTTACCGAAATTAATTGAGGGTTTGTTCATCAGCATTCATTTACCTACCACCGAGCTTGGACATGTCTGCAGTCAACCCGCCACCCCCCCAAACCCTTTCCCCGGGTGGCGGAGTTTTGAGGGAGGGGGGAGGGGAAAAGTGGGCGGGAGTAATATGTGATAATTTCGGCTTGTCTTCCGTGGGAACAGGAAGTGCTGGGAGAACCAACCCTACATTATTATTATTATTGTTATTATTATTATTATTTTTTTTTTCTCCCCCATCTTTTACAGTCCTCCAATTCGACTGGGTGTTATTTATAGTGTGGGGTTCCGGGTTGCATCCTGCCTCCTTAAGAGTCCATCACTTTTCTTACTATGTGCGCCTTTTCTAGGATCACTCTTCTGGAGCTACTTCAGCCTCTAGTTTTTCCAGATTCCTTCTCAGGGATCTTGGGATCGTGCCTAGTGTTCCTATGATTATGGGTACAATTTCCACTGGCATATCCCATATCCTTCTTATTTCTATTTTTCAGGTCTTGATACTTATCCATTTTCTCCTCTCTCTCTCTTAAGACAACTCTGGTGTCCCATTGTATTACGACATCAATGAGTGATACTTTCTTCTTGATTTTATCAGTCAACGTCACGTCTGGTCTATTTGCACGTACCACCCTATCTGTTCTGATACACTAGTCCCAGAGGATCTTTGCCTGATCGTTTTCTGTCACTCCTTCAGGTTGGTGCTCGTACCACTTATTACTGCAAGGTAGCTGATTATCACTTACTCCGGGAGTAACCCTACAAACTATCTTTGTTGTTGTTGTTGTTGCTGTTGTTGGGGGTGTGGCAGGGGAGGGGGTGTTAGGAATTGTAAGAGCCTAAAAAGTTATGAACTGGAGGATATTACCCAGCGGGTCCACGAAGACGGCAAAAACTGGTATTCAGATCGTAGCTTTAATTAGTCAAACCAAGAAACTGGATGCATATCTATGCAATGTATTTTATTATTCATGGTTTGTACGGGAAGAAGGAAATGAGGAATCTTTGTCTGCCCAGCGATACCCATTTCCAATTCCATAAGGGTAAGTAAATCTTTAGAGCAGAGGTTCTTAACAGGGGTATCCATACCCCAGGGGGTATGAGAACCACATGCCGGGGGTATGGGACTTGATCTTTGGATATTTGTATTTGATTTTAATGTGTCCATATATGCATGGGTATACATTTTGTAAATGAATAATTACATAGAACTATAAATACTTTTGATTTTCTAGTATGTTCTATTCTTAGCTATTCATAACTAAAATATGTAATTAAACTAAAGATATTAAGTTACATTGTCAGCAAATAGGACATGAGTGGACTTAGACAAAGTGGGTATGGGACCATCTTGGGCAATTCATGGGGGCGTCTGGAGTCACCAGAAGGTTAAGAACTATACCCTGTTTTTTTCCATCTGTCCATCCACTGCGTCCCGGGCTTTAAATAATTACGCTATGTGGAAGTTTTAGGTATTTAAAAGGATATCTGGGTGTACATTTGCAACTGAAAAGTGTTATAATAAATTACTGTATGCTAATTACACCATTAATATTTGAAATAGGATATTATTGTCATTGTTGAATGTAACTATCTAAAGCCCGGGACGCAGTGTTACCATACGCAAACACCACAGGCGGGTGCTTCGGAGTCTGATATCTCCTTTGAATTCACTGTCTTTGTTCCGTAGTAATGAGGGAGATGATCGCCTGTTTTCCCGTGAATCAAATTTTGGCACCCAACCCGCCGCCCCCCCCCCCCCCCCCACCCCCCCCCCCCCCCAATGTTATTGGCTGCCATCGATCATATGCATAAGTGTACATGTGTAAGTCGATTTCTGATTGAGAATTAATTCATAGAGAAAAACGTAAATTCTTGTAATTAACTCTAATATATCCATAGCAACATGAGTTTTAAAATGGAGAAAAAAAACCACATTTATGTAAATGTACACAGTATATATTTAAAAGTAAAAGTATGCGGTACAAATATATTTTTAAATATACATGTACAGTCGCATCTGTGGTTGTGCTTCTCCATACTTATTATTATTATTATTATTATTATTATTATTATTATTATTATTATTATTATTATTATTATTATTATTGTACAAAATGCAGCTGACCCGTAAACAGATGTATTCGTACAGGTATTTTCGAGAAATGTGTAACTCATATTTTAGTTGGCTTGTCTGTCATATATTTCTTTTTTTTTTCTATAGTAAATATTGCAAGCAGTAAGAGCTGCCATGTCTCTTTAGGAGGGCAGGAGGCATCTGACTAAGTAATGCCAATAAATAATTTCGACCTATCTTCCGTGGAGAGCGGCCGGGGCCTGAAATAAATCGACAAAAAAGTCTAGTATTGGTGTCGACTTTGATCAGTCTCAGTCTAGTATTGGTGTCGACTTTGATCAGTCTCACTTTAGAATTCGTGTCGAATTTTATCAGTAGCGGTCTAGTATGTCGAATATGATCAATCTGTCTAGTATTGGTGTCGACTTTGATCGGTCTCAGTCTAGTATGTCGAATTTGATCAGTCTCTCTAGTATTGTTGTCGACTTTGATCAGTCTCAGCCTAGTATTGGTGTCGACTTTTATTAGTCTCAGTCTAGTATTGGTGTCGACTTTGATGAGTCTCAGTCTAGCATCAGCGCCGACTTTCATCAGTCTCAGTCTAGTATTGGCGTCGAATTTGATCAGTCTGTGTAGTATTGGTGTCGACTTTTATCAGTCACTCTACTATTGCGATAAAAATGTAATTTTTTACTAGTAAATTTTTTTTAGCTGTTTTGATGGACATCATCGGCAAGTGAGGTTACGTAAAATATTAAAGGTATATTCGTTTCGACTTACGTAATGTGTTTGGGAGAAGTGACGTAATTTAGCTTTCTATGTTCTTGGGCTTGTTACGTAAACCTCTTTTGTTTTTATGTAGATTTAATGATTATATATTTATCTATCTATGTTTTATAGATAAATCTTCCTTTGCTCTGTGTGTTTCATGATCTGTAATTTATTTTTACTTATGCATCTTAGATATGGAATTACCGATGAACTGAATTGGACTATCGGTCTATCTATATCTATATATTATAGATAGGTAGATAGGTATTTAGATAGCTATATAGCAAGATATGTTTATAGATAGATAGATAGATATAAATAAATTAACCTGGCTCGAGAAGACTCGGACAAACTCGCAACCAGATACGCTTGAATTCGTTGTTGTAAACAGAAACTCTGGGATCGTTTCGAAAGTCAGAGAACAGTGTCACGCTTTGTTGTGAAGTTGGATGCATGAAGCGCTGGAATGCAGGCATAGTGCCTCCCTCGTTGTCAGTCGTGACTGAGGGACCTTTAGACGATTTCCAGCATTCCAGTGAGGGACCTTTCATTGACCGCTCCAGGAGGTTTTTAGAATTCCAGTGAGGGACCTTTCGTTGACCGCTCCAGGAAGTTTTTAGAATTCCAGTGAGGGGCCTTTCGTTGACCGCTCCAGGAGGTTTTCCGAATTCCAGTGAGGGGCCTTTCGTTGACCGCTCCAGGAGGTTTTTAGCATTCCAGTGATGGATCTTTCGATGACCTTTCCAGGAAGTTTTTAGCATTCCAGTGATGGACTTTTCGTTGACTGTTCCAGGTCGTTGTTAACATTCCAGTGATGGACCTTTCGTTGACGGCTACAGGACGTTATTAGTATTCCAGTGATGGACCTTTCTTGGACCGTTCCAGGTGGTTTTTGGCATTCCAGTGAGGGATCTTTCGATGATCTTTCCATGTTGTCTTTAACATTCCAGTGATGGACCTTTCGTTGACCATGCCAGGTCGTTTGTAGAAGTCAGAAGTCCAGTAAAGGACCTAGTTTTTTTTACCGTTCCAGGTCGTATTTAGTATTCTAGTGAGGGATCTTTAGAAGCGTTCCAGTTTTGTAAAACGTTCCAGGTCGTTTCTAGCATTCCAGTGACGGACCTTATGAATCATTCCTGTTTCGTCGACAATTATAGGTCGTTTCTGTCATCCCAGTGAGAGACTTATTAAGATTCCAGTTTCGTTGTAGCATTCCAGTGAGGGACCTTTTGAAACATTCCAGTTTGGTTGGTCGTTCCAGGTGGTTTTTAGCATTCCAGTGAAGGTCTTTTTGAAGCATTCCAGTTTCGTTGACCATTCCAGGTCGTTTGTAGCATTCCAGTGAGAGACATTTTGAAGCACTCTAGTTTCGTCGTAGCATTCCAGTAAGGGACCTTTTGAAACATTCCAGTTTCGTTGAATATTCCAGTTCGTCTTTGACATTCCCGTGCGTTTTGCCATTCCATTATGACGTATTAAAGCGAGTTCCAAGGAATTATTCCGTAGATATTCTGGAGGGCCGTATTATTTCTTCGTGTAATTAAGAATTCGTGTACTATTCCAGGTTCCAGCAACCCAGCGTCTTGTGCCATTCCAGTTCGATTTATGCGAGGTCTGGAAGCGGTCTCATATCCTCGAGTAAATCTGGATTTATGGACCTTCCTATTTAAGAAAAAAAAAACTATATTATTTTTTTTTTAATATTCCTTTTTCTTTTACCAGTTTCAGTTATATATGTGCCTTTTCAAAGTTACGCATATACTAGGTATACAGCTCAGGAATTTGTGGGATCTTCTTACACCAAAGCGCCATGGTAATTATCCGCCGAAAAATAACATGGAAGGAAGCTTAAGGATAAAAGAAAAAAAGATAAATGGCTTGATTGAAATAGATTCTCATTTTCAGTTACCCAAATGAAATCGCTATTATCATACTCGTAAAACATTACTTACCAGGAATGCCCTAAAAATCCCTTAATTATGAAGGATAAAATATTACGAGTTAAATTGAATAATTACCCTTAGATTTTCAAGTGACTGAAACTAGGTAAAATTAGAATACATTATGATGAGACTCAACGGAGGATTGCTAAATGCATTTCCAGAAAGTCAGTTAACAATTTTGCCGGTTTCCGATCGGTTTTTGGTGTTGGAGAAGATGTAGAGTGCGTTATGAGCGTTTCATGGCATGAGAGAGAGAGAGAGAGAGAGAGAGAGAGAGAGAGAGAGAGAAAGGCGGGGGCGTGAATTTATGCTTCATTAATTCTGTCTGGAATCTTCATAATATAATAATAATAATAATAATAATAATAATAATAATAATAATGAATAATAATAATAATTTGAAGAATTGAATCTAGGTCAGTGGCTGTGCCTGAATTTTTTCATATGGATCAGGTGCTATAATAATATAATAATGGAATAATAATAATAATAATAATAATAATAATAATAATTAACCAGCGATGTATCACCTACTAACGAAGTACAAACACCAGTATCGGGCCTATTCTCAAGTTTAGTTTGCTGTCTGCTCTCAGAGCTAAAAGGGCACGAAAAGGGGGTTACAGATAAGGGTAAGGTCAGGGACTTGATAGCTTATCGTCCTTCAGGGAGACCATTGAGGTAGGTAGCAAGCCCTTGGAAGTGTTTGTATTTCATTAAAGGGTTTTGGCTTGTGACTTTCAAAAAAGAAGTTTTTTTTTTTTGTGTTGTTTCTGAGAGAGAGAGAGAGAGAGAGAGAGAGAGAGAGAGAGAGAGAGAGCGGGAAGTCAGGGATATAGTATATATATATATATATATATATATATATATATATATATATATATATATATATATATAGAAGAGTTCAAATTTTACTTAAGAGAAATTTGACAAGACGCAGCTATTAAAAGTCTGAAAGAGAGGAGAGAGAGAGAGAGAGAGAGGAAGAGAGAGGAGAAGAGAGAGAGAGAGAGAGAGAGAGAAGCAGGAAGCCAGGGATATAAATATATATATATATATATAAATATATTAATATATATATATTATATATATATAATATATATATATTAGTTCAAGTTTATAACTTATGAGTAATTTGACAAGACGCAGCTATTTAAATCCTGAGTGAGAGAGAGAGAGAGAGGAGAGAGAGAGAGAGAGAGAGCAGGAAGCCAGGGATATATATATATATATATATATATATATATATATATATATATATATATATATTAGTTCAAGTTATACTTATGAGAAATTTGACAAGACGCAGCTATTTAAATCCTGAGAGAGAGAGAGAGAGAGAGAGAGAGAGAGAGAGAGAGAGAGATATTGGCTCAAGTTATCCCTCTTAATAACCTTGACAGGACGCGTAGTATTGAGAGGCTTTGAAAGTCGAAACTTCGGTAGATGGCTTCCTAATCGTTGCAGAAAGTTGTCAGAGTGAATAACAAAATGGGAGGTGAATAATAGTGAATGGAAAGTGAATAACGGTTTTGGAAGAGAGATAATAGTGAATGGAAAGTGAATGGAAAGTGAACAACGATTTTGGAAGAGAGATCCTGGTTATGGCTTCGTTACAGAGTCAATCGACTGCGGCCCTTACGCAGCAGGGAGGAACGAATTGATTGATCGCACGAAACGACGCCTGGAGGAGACGGGATTACTGCGTTCATGGCGTCTCATTTTCGTACCTTTTACGTGCGCCTTTCTTTCTTCGCGCCATTTACGCGAGTCTCGTTCGTTGCGGCACGAATGGTAGCCGCGCGTAAGACGGACTGTAAAGGGAGTCGCTGATTTCTGTTTGAAAGTAATTCACGTACGTTCTTCGCAATTTACGTTCGAAGAACGTACGAATACGAACTGTATATGTAGCGTGAATCGACCTTGAAGAAATGGGGTCTATTGCTACTTTGTACTTATGTGAATGTACGTACTATTTCACTTGAATGATACACACACACACACACACACACACACACACACACACACACACACACACACACACACACACACACACACACATATATAATATATATATATATATATATATATATATATATATATATTATATATATAAAGAAATCCACATAAGATATGAACATTTTTTTTCCAGTGGCATTAAGAAGCAATGCTTTGTTTTTCAAATATCCCAGTTTACTATTCTGACTAATAGAGCCTGTGGGCAGCCAGAGGTTGGATTACTGTATATTTCAGCGTATAAGACTTTAAAATACCCTTTCCCATCGACGCTGTCACTTAGAATAATTTGCAGTTCAAAGGGTAATCTGAGATGGTTTGAGTGGTGTACTTTTTCACTTAGAAGAATTACAATTGAAATGTGTTTTACGATTGAAAATATTTTTGACATGTGAGATGCTGGGTTATTTAATCAGAAGACACTGTAATTGAAAGGATTATATATTCGTGATGGTTTGATCAATTATTTGAAATTATTTCTTGTGTCTTTCTGTGCAGAGTCTGAAACTATCATTTCATATGATACATCTCCCGTCAATCTGTCCAGTTTTCGTTACTGCAAGAAAGTAATGTAATTCATAAGTTTTATTGTAGGCCATGTCATGATAATCGAAAATTTTCTGAAAGAAGATGGAATCCAGGATTTGATGCGAGCATTATTTTTCACACAAAGACACTAAATTATTATTATTATTATTATTATTATTATTATTATTATTATTATTATTATTATTATTATTATTATTATTATTATTATTATTATTCAGAGGGTGAACCCTATTCATACGAAACAAGGCCAGCAGAAGGGGTCATTAACTTGAGAAATTCAAACTCCCAAGGAATTTGGTGTTCAATCGAAAACACAATAACGTCGCTGTTAGATCAGCAAGTGTTAGAAATCCATCCGTCAGAGCGGACAGTTCGGCGAATTCGATTGGACAGCCACATCAGTCGCCGAAGCTTTTTTAAAAGCGATTAGCTGCTGCCATGATGTCAGTGGTACAGACTCGTCGAGGTGAATTCGAAGGTCAGAGGGTCCCCACGTCTCGCCTTTAGGGACACCACCCGCAAACAGATGTCGATGTTTTGGGTCGCGAGGTTCGCTTTGGCTAGTAGATAGGGACTGCTTAGAGGGGTTCTAGGAGAGGCGATACGCACGCAGATGTGTTTTTTTCGTGTATGTGTGTGGCGTGTTTGTATCTAACGATTTACAGTCACATTGTAGTTCTGTTTGGGCATAGGTTTCACTGGGGGTATGCCAGAATATTCAGACCTTAATTCACACAATGCCAAGAAATGGCTCTTAATTAAACCTACGTTTAAATCGGGTATTATAATTTGGGAACCTTCATAGCTTTAAAATACCAATATTGTAAATTGAATGAACCTTAAAACAATAAAATCATTACGATAAATTTATTAAAAAAATAATTTAGGTTATTTCTCTCCGATGATGATTTTTGTGCATTTATTATAAGAATAAAGTGGAGATAGTGACTGAATGTGGGTGGAACATATGTGAAACAGGCCCTAAAATAATAGATAAATAGGTAAACAAAAAAAATAGAAGATAATAATACATATATATATATATATATATGTGTGTGTGTGTGTGTGTAATTGTGTATTTGAGAGAGAGAGAGAGAGAGAGATCATCCACTTTTAATATTCACAGCTATATCTCGTGGGCAGTGTGAGATATATCAATGAATATTTCCAATAACGCGCCAATGGTAGATCTACCGACCACACACACACACACACACACACACATATTACAGTACATTCTAAAGATACAAAAAATGACAGGGGAATGCAAGATACCAACCAACAATAATCTAATTCCAATCTCCTACCTACAAGGTTCGTATAGTTTTAGAAGCCACTGTCAGATTCCCACAGGGTTCACACCTACGCTGCGCCTTCTCCCCCTTCTCCGAGCGCCCTCCCCCGGGGGGTGGGAACCGTCTTCTTGGAATCTTGAATTCCATGAACGTCCCCCTTCTCTCTCTCTCTCTCTCTCTCTCTCTCTCTCTCTCTCTCTCTCTCTCGCTTGCTCGCTCTGTGCGTGTTACCTTCTATACTTCCTTCGATATGCCATCCCCTCTTCTCCATAAATATTGCTCTCTCTCTCTCTCTCTCTCTCTCTCTCTCTCTCTCTGTGCGTGTTACTTTCTATACTTCTATCGATATGGCATCCCCTATTCTCCATAAATATTACTCTCTCTCTCTCTCTCTCGTTAACAGTGGAATCCTATAACCATTCCAATTCCTCGCCTTTCTACGAACTTTTTTTTTTTTACCCTCCCCAAGAATAATATCTATATCTTCCTTTCAAGATCTCCCATTTCTTTCTGTATACGGGTACCATCGGATATGTGTATAGTTTATATGAATTTATGTGTATATATATGTATATATATATATATATATATATATATATATATATATATATAGAGAGAGAGAGAGAAGAGAGAGAGAGAGAGAGAGATAAAAGTAAACAACAGGGTCCATAAAAACATCATACAATCCATGGCTTATTTACAAGACACGTTTTGCATATAAACTCGGTGCATCATCAGTCTGTAAAATTAAAGTATAACCATTAAAAATATTATAAGTGACAGTAAAATTAATATTAAAAAGCATCAAACTACTAAATGTATAAAAGCTAAAGAACTTAAGCATTAACTTTACTTATATATATATATATATATATATACTATATATATACTATATATATATATATTTATATATATTTAAGTAAAGTTAACGCTTTAGTATTTGAATTTTCATACAATTAGTAATTTGATGTTTTTTTTAATCATTTCATTGTCATTTATAATATTCTTAATGAGTATACTTTAATTTTACAGCGTGATATATAATACATATTCAGATATTTCCTGGATGAAACCCGTTCAGTATTTTTTTTTCCTGAAATTTCCTGTTTAATTTGATGAGGGCGTCAACCAATCAATCACCTCATTCCACTAATCCCATCCCCTGACTATTTCCTGAATTTTCTCTCTCCTCCTCTGCTTCTGATAGACATTCCTTTCTCTCTTCCATCACCTAACTGACCTTACAGACCTTACAGACCTTACATCTTGTTCGGGTTGCCCCAGGTCCCTCAGTTTGAGGCACCTCTAATGTCTACCAGAGAATTGCTAATGCATCTTCTGGTAAAATTTGCATCTTCCAATCTTGGATAGTCTTGGATGCCTCAGATCTCCGTCCCACCAAGACAAGAACTAAATAAAACTCACGACTGATACGAAGGGATGCCCGTGATGCATTGCGTGGGTGTGGGTTATGGAGGGGGGTGGGGAATTGGGGGTAGGGGGTAGGGGGGTTCCATAGATGGCGAGATAGCCAGCCAACAGGAAGGATAATAAGAGGTCGCGGAAGCAATGAAAAGGGGGATGACAAACGCTCTCAGAACAGGATGGATAATATTGACCTCGTCCAACACTAGGCCACCCCCCTCACCTCTATCCCCGCCCCCCCTGCCAATCTCTCTCTCTCTCTCTCTCTCTCTCTCTCTCTCTCTCTCTCTCTCTCTGACTCCGATGGGGCCACTGTTGCTCTGGTTCTGGTTTTCATGGCTTTAGTTGTTGTCCTTTTTATTTCGTTTTTTTTTTCTTATCTTATTCTGGGATTTTGGAACTTTTTATCTTTTTAGAAATTGCTTTGTTCTGATTACCATTTAAACGATTAGGATTTGTTTGCGCGATATGCGCAATTTATGCTGATATTTTTTTACATTGAATTTTTATCACCTTGCCAAATATCTGAATGATATGATCTGTGATTTGTGACATGTTGATAAAATTGGTTTTAATTGCGACAGGTATATGTAAATAATATGACCTGATCGGGCTGCCGTTTTGATAATGCCGATTTTGCATTTGATCAATATTAGAAATATACAATCAGTCATTAAATGGCCTACTTTATAGAGCGTTGGTTTGTATTTAAATTAGTATTTATATCATAGGACCTGCCGTTAGCGTTTAATTGACATAATCTCGTGTCTTCTTTGAGTCTGTATCCTATCCATACATTAACACTTACGTATAGATATTTTTTTCAATTTTTCCCCTTCATTCTATTCATGTATTATGAATATTATTTTTCAGTTTTTTCCTTTCATTCTATATATGTATTATAAATATTATTTATATTTTTTCCCTTTCATTCTGTTTATGTATTATAAATATTATTTATAATTTTTTTCCCTTTCATTCTGTTTATGTATTATGAATATTATTTTTCAATTTTTCCCTTTCATTCTGTTTATGTACTATAAATATTATTTTAAAATTTTTCCCTTCATTCTTTTTATATATTATAAATATCATTTTTCATTTTTCTCCTCATTCTGTTTATGTATTATAAATATTATTTTCCATTTTTCCCTCATTCTGTTTATGTATTATAAATATTATTTTCCATTTTTTCCCTCATTCTGTTTATGTATTATAAATATTATTTTTCATTTTTTCCCTCATTCTGTTTAAGTCTTATAATCTTATAAAGATTATTTTTCAATTTTTTCCCTTCGTCCTGTTTAAGTCTTATAATCTTATAAAGATTATTTTTCAATTTTTCCCTTCGTTCTGTTTATGTATTATGAATATTATTTTTATTTCAAATTTTCCCCTTTCGTTCCTGTTTTGTGTATTATCCAATAATTAATTTATTTCCAATTTTTTCCTTTCATTCCGTTTACTTATTATAAATATTAATTTCAGATATTTTTCCCTTCATTCTGTTAATTTATTATAAATATTTTTAATTTTTTTTCCTTCATTCTGTTTATGTATTATCAATATTTTTTTTCCCTCATTCTGTTTATATATTATAAATATTGTTTATAAATTTTCCCTTCATTCTGTTTATGTATTATTATTATTATTATTATTATTATTATTATTATTATTATTATTATTATTATTATTATTATTATCTAGGAACACACAGAACTCATTTGGAAATCGACCCTCTTTTCGATCTCTTTCAACCCCGAAGGAAAAAGTTCTGTAATCCAATTGACAGAGCAAACCCCACTGAATCTTTGCGTCATCGGGAACATTGGTGCAATAACCTCGACACCAGTTTCGCTGTTATAAATGAATCAATTAGGAACAATGCGGAAACAGGTAATGCCCGGGGTAACATATACTACCTTTTATTTGCCCCTAGGGGTTTATGTGTGATGACGCCATCGCTAAATGCCAGTCCGTGTCAGTATACAATATTCTCTATCTATTAACGTGAAATAGTCAACCGGAAGTACATTATTTATTTATTTATTATTATTTTTGGCGGTCCAGTCGGTCAACATATATCGCAAAATAACTCGCGCCCTTTTGTGTCTTTCTCATATTTTTCCCGCGTGATTTTTAAATGCATATCGTAATGCTCGATCAATCTCTGTGACCGTGCCATGCCATTAAAATTCGCCTAATGGTATTTGCTAGAATTGTCTCGCTTTTTCAAAAATGATTTATAATTGTGATTATGAATATATATATGAATATGCTTTTAATGCCTGGTTTTGTTTATAAAGTATTTTGAGGTGACCACCGGCTCGCATTCCTGAACTCTCACGGGGCCCGTTTTCAGTGAGAGACGAAAATTGGAATAAGTTGAAATGAAAAAAGTTGCCAAGTCACCTTGCCAAGCGCTGGTTCTTTTACAAGTGTCAGAGCTGGTTCTTCTGAAAGTGCTAGCACTGGTTCTTCTGGAAGTACCAGTGCTGGTTCTTTTACAAGCGTCAGCACTGGTTCAATGGCAGCCCAGGTTCTTTTGAAAGTGTCAGCGCTGGTTCTTTTTGAGGTGAAGAAAGCCTTATAAAGGTGCCCAGCAACAAAATAATTGTTTTAATACATCCATATTTCATCGCTTTTAATCTGTCATCCCATGATTATTTGCGTTGTCTCATCTTGAAAAGAATAATACTGAATCTCAAATTACTTACCACACCAGTTTCCAGTTTCTGTACCCGTAGTGGGGTAGTTCCGTCAGTGCACCTCATGCGGTGCACTGTAGGCATTACATAAGGTTCTTCGCAGCGTCCCCTTTGGCCCCTAGCTTCAACCCCTTGCATTCCTTTTGCCATACCTCCATTCGTATTATCTTTCCATCTTTCTGTCGACCCTCTTCTAAGAATTGCGAGTTTTTTTTTATACTTTTAAAATCTTTATACTCTCAATTGCCCTCTCAGTGCTGAATGACCTTATAGGGCCCAGCGCTTGACTTTTGGCCAATAATTCTATGGCCCATTCCGTTCCATACCAGTTTCTGGAAGGAGGTGACAAGATGGCGGGTGGCATCAAGAACTTGTCCTAGAATCACAATGGGAGTTATCAGGCGTCTTCGGCGACTATTGGCAATAACGCCATTGCACACAGGCCACAACGCTGCAGAGAGAGGAGAGAGAGAGAGAGAGAGAGAGAGAGAGAGAGAGAGAGAGATGCCTTTGCAATTCGAGTATCAACTTTAACTGACCCACATGCAATATCTCTTCTACTTTAAGAATAATGGCCCGGTCTTGGAACAGCGTAGGTGAACAGCTATCGGTCTTTTAATCTGGACGATGTCAGTTTCAGTTTTCTGTCAAAGAAAACTCTTGAGGTGGCTATTCATCTGTCCGTCCGCACTTTTCCACCCGCCCCCAGATCGTAAGAGCTACTGAGGCTAGAGGGCTGCAAATTGGTTTGTTGATCATCCAACCTCCAATCATCAAACATACCAAATTGCAGCCCTCTAGCCTCAGTAGTTTTTTTTTTATTCTATTTAATGTTAAAGTTAGCCATGATCGTGCGTCTGCCAACACAGGCCACCACGGCTGGCTGAAAGTTTCATGGGCACTGGGGGAGAGTTTCAGACAGAGTTATACGCTTTACAAAAAAAAATTAGTTGTGCCGGAGAAACATCGGCGCATTTTTTAGTCGTTAGAATTTTTTCAAAAACATTTGTATTGTCTCCTTTAAGTGAGGATATGAATTCTCTTGCGATATAATTCTCTTATTGCTTTGCTCGTGTAGGAGTGACATAAAGCTTTTTTTTTTTTTTAGTTTTTTTCAGCTTTATTACGTTATCTCAAACTTTGAAAACATGTTTCCCAATTTCTGGAACGAGTTCCTCTCTGGTTTTGTAGACCTTTCCACCTCAAAAAATTCCAGTGTGCTATTTGCGCCCTTGTCGATAATTAACGTGATGCCGAGTCGTTTATAATCGCTGAGATAATTTTAATTTTTTGGACATTTCAGGTTAATTAACGGTTAGAGTTTTACCTCTTGAAATATTGAGCCATCTTTTTTTTGTTTTGTTTTTTGGGGGGGCGGGGTAAGGGGAGGGGATGTGAGTTCGTGGTTAATTAGCGCTTCAACTCTAATGCTTTTAACCACATTTCATTTGAGATGATAATGACTATAGTTAGTAATGAAACATTTGATCATCTGATCCTTTTAACAACATCGAACTCTAGACGATAATGGCTAGGTCGGTGTTGAGAAAACATTCCATTGAGAGATTTGTATCAATATTACTACCTGGAGAGTTCCATCTCTATAAGTCTTTTCCTCCATTGAGAAAAGAAGTTTGACTGTTTTTTTTTAGATATTTGTTTAGCAAATAATATAGATATAGTAATGGAATGGTTGTTTTTCAGTTATTACTCTATAATCCTGTGTCTTTAAAGAAAGCCAGTTTGATTGCTTACGTCATATTGATCTAGTGATGGAGTTGTTTATTTTTACAGGTTTTGCTCTTTGTCTTCTTCTTTTTCTTCTTCTTTTTCTTCTTCTTCTTCCTTTCCTCTCTTCTTCTCCTTTTTATTCTTCTCCTTCTTCTTCTTCTTCTCCTCCTTCCTTTGCCTTCTTTTTCCTCTCCTTCTCCTTCCTTTCTCTTCTTCTTCTTCTTCTTCTTCTTCTTCTCCTCCTCCTCCTTCTTCTTATTTTCCTTCTTCTTCCTTTCCCTTCTTCTTCTTCTTTTCCCTTCTTCTTCTTCTTCTTCTTCTTCTTCTTCTTCTTCTTCTTTCTTCTTCTTCTTCTTCTTCTTCTTCTTCTTCTTCTTGTCTTCTTCCTTCCTTCCTTCTTCTTCTTCTTCTTCTTTCTTCTTCTTCTTCTTCTTCCTTTCCCTTCTTCTTCTTCTCTTTCTTCTTCTTCTTCTTGTTCTTCTTCTTCTTCTTCTCTTCTTCTTCTTCTTCTTCTTCTTCTTCTTCTTCCTTTCCCTTCTTCTTCTCCTCTTTCTTCTTCTTCTTGTCCTTCTTCTCCTTCCTTTCCCTTCTTCTTCTTCTTCTTCTTCTTTCCTTCTTCTTCTTCTTCTTCCTTTCCCTTCTTCTTCTCCTCTTTCTTCTTCTTCTTCCTCTTCTTCTTCCTTCCTTCTTCTTCTTCTTCTTCCTTTTTCTTCTTTCTTTCTTCTCTCTTCTTCTTTCTTCTTCTTCTTCTTCTCCTTCTCCTTCTTCTCCTCCTCCTCCTCCTCCTCCTCCTTCTTCTTATTTTCCCTCTTCTTCCTTTCCCTTCTTCTTCTTCGTCTTCTTCCTTTCCCTTCTCCTTCCCCTTCTTCTTCTTCCTTTCCCTTCTTGTTCTTCTCCTCCTTCTTCTTCTTCTCTTTCCCTTCTCCTTCTTCTTCTTCTTCTTCTTCTTCTTCTTCTTCCTTTCTCTTCTTCTTCTTCTTCTTCTTCTTCCTTTCCCTTCTTCTTCTTCTCCTCCTCCTTCTTCTTCTTCTTCTTCTTGTCCTTCTTGTCCTTCCTTTCACTTCTTTTTCTTCCTTCTTCTTCTATTTCCCTTCTTCTCCTTCTTCTTCTCCATCCTTTCCCTTCTTCTCCTTCTCTTTCTTCTTCTCCAGGTAGCGTGACCAACCAGTCCACTCAAATGCGAGGCAGATAACGGAAGTAGTTCTTCTCTTTCAAATCCTGCTAACTTCCGACAATAAGTTGCCCGTCTCGGGCTCCGTGGCAGCTTTTCTCTGGGTTGATGGATGGGCTCAGTCGTCAGTCTCGCCCTCATGGCAATGCCTCTTCTCTTCTGCTCTCTTATCTTCTCTATTACTCTTTTCTGTGCGTCTGGCTCGTGCTGAAGAAATTGTATATTCTCTCTCTCTCTCTCTTCTCTCTCTCTCTCTCTCTCTCTCAAATCTCTCTCTCAAAGTAAGTCTCCTCTCCTCTCCTCTTTCCTCGTTATTTCTTTTTCTGTGTCTCTGGCTGGTGCTGAGGAAATTGTATATTCTCTCTCTCTCTCTCTCTCTCTCTCTCTCTCTCTCTCTCTCTCTCTCAAAGTTAAGTCTCTCTTCTCTTCTATTTCTCTTTCTGTGTCTGGCTCCTGCTGAAGAAATTGTATATTCTCTCTCTCTCTCTCTCTCTCTCTCTCTCTCTCTCTCTCTCTCTCTCTCTCAAAAAGAGAATTCGATGACCTTTGATTCTCTGACGGCAGTTAAGTCTACGTCTTTGAAAGTCGGGTGCGTTAATCGTATGTATTTTTAGAACAAAGACGTTGATGAAATTCCTTATTAAAAGGGCAGACTTATTAACACTGTCTTTTTTTTTAAACAAATTCGTCAACTCTGTCTTTCTAACAAGGCAGAGACGTTGCTGGCTCTGTTCGTTTTAAAGGCGTAGGCGTTACTTTTTTTTTATATATATATTTTCGTGATTGGGACACCCAGGGGTTGTTTGGGGTCGTAATCTAGTACTGATATTTCTTCAGGGTCATGTTCTTTAAAACCCTTGGTGGGGGTAGGGGGGCTCACTACCCAGTTCCTCACTGGACGAGTGGGTTTCGTACTTGCCTATACCATTCTGGTAGTCCGAGTTCGGTCCAAGCTGTCGCCAGTGCTGAATTAGAGGAATCTCCTTCTGGTGATTAGAAATTCATTTCTCGATAGAATGTGGTTCGGATCGCACAGTACGCCGTAGATCCCGTTGCTAAGCAACCAATTGGTTCCTAGCCACGTCAATAAAAATCTAATCCTTCGGGGCAGCCCCTGGAGAGCTGTTAATCAGGCCAGTGGTCTGGTTCAACTATGATATACTTAACAATCTAGGGAGATTGTTTTAGTGTAGATTTTTAGTTGAGAAAGCTGCTTGATCTTCTTGATAAGATATATTTCTCTACTGATGATTTTAATCAGTTTTCACGTCCATCTTTGACTTTTCCCTTAAGAACTAGAATGAACCAGTATTCCAGTAATTTGACAAGTGCATCATACTTACGAATATATATTATACTATATACTTTATGGTTCTCAAGTTTTTTGTTCAACGTTGGGTTATAGTGAAATGCGGAGTTCAATACCCTTAGACTGTATGTTACCACTGTAATTATTTCTTAATTAATACAATATCTACGCAAGGAATAAATAAACTTTTTTTTTTTTAAACCAATAATGATTCTATACTAATATGTAGTTTTTCAGGAATTTGGTATTTTTTTCATTTTCTCTAATTTCTGCCTTTCGCCATTTAGGTTTTGGCTTCAGAATGCCTCTCAATAATATTATATATATTATATAATATATATTACTATATTATATAATATATATATATATATATATATATATATATATATATATAGATATATATGATATAGATATAAATACATATATATATATATATATATATATATATATATATATATATATATATTGTTTGTGTGTTTAAATAAATTCTTCTGTTAAAACAGGATATATCTCAGTATGTTTTAATGGGATTTTTATACTTGAGATGTGTGTGTATATGTGTGTGTTAGAGAGAGAGAGAGAGAGAAAAGTAATCCTGACAAGACAAAAGCAAGTTTAAAACTCCTTTCACTTCGTAATCCCAGCGTAGTTGCAATATGCATGCGAACACAATGGCCAGTGGGGCCGTTATGTGCATTCTGCAAGCACAAAGGAACCAAAGACGCAAAACGCAAGCTCTTTTGCCCGCTGAAAGCAACAGGAGGTTGTGGTGGGGGGGGGGGGGCGGCCGTTGGCGAGCGCGAGCATCGAATTCGATTTGCATTTGGGAAACCACTCGACGGAATTTTGAGTCATCCTTAAATCAGCGGCGTGCTCCTCATCGTATATGAAAGACTTTCGAAGTCTTTCGAGTTTTATCGCTTACTCGGGGAGTAAGCCTACAAACTACTTTGTTGTTAATGTCGACGTTGTTGTTGTTGTTCTTGTTGGGGAGGGTGTTAGAAAAGGTCTATGGAAGAGCCTAGAAATGTTTGAAAAAGGTATTTCGCGTCGAGTTAAAGATACAGGAATTTTAAGATACGATATTTATGATTTAGTTACTAAAACGAAAATGTAAAAAATAACGTCTATGTCTATGTTAAACAGTACTGAAAAATGATATCTGATACAATATAGCGTATTTATTTTAATTTTCGTAGGTGGAACAATGCTCTACTTGACCGTAGATTATAGCACGCGTCCTGAGTAAGCGGGGAGGCCGGATCACGCCTTGTTTAATGTAAATTCTTTAAGGGAGATTTAATAGTTTGGTTGTAAGGCTATGTCATTCTCCCCGTTTGACTCTAAAGCCTTATCGTCCCTAACGGTTTTCTGACGTCCACAGTACCTTCCTGAACCAGCTGTGGAAAACTGCTTTTCTTGTCCACTGGAACTGATGAGATTTTCTGACATTTTTAGTCACCTGTTATTTGTTCGCGTCTCTAATTTCATTAACATGAAGTCTTCTCTTGAATTCTTCCACTTTAGTCAATACAAGGACTCAAGTAGTTACATTTTTAAAAATTTTTATTCTTGATTTTGTGTTCTAGCGCATAATGTGTCTGTACCTCAAGGACTACCCTGTGACAACTGAAATGAAACCAAAATATAGCTTTGAATATACTTCCGTTAATTCCTTTGCAGGCTGAAAAAAATCAGGGAGATGTTGGATAAGGCATACATAAATATTTAAACTTGTTTTGTTACTAACTGACCTCTTCCTTTTGAATTTTCTTTATATTTGTAACTTTATCTTCTGTAACTTCTTTCAAATGTATACCATTTTCTTTGGAAGGTTGAATTTCAAGTCAGTAACCCCTTAATAATAATAATAATAATAATAATAATAATAATAATAATAATAATAATAA
>NC_087215.1:67044255-67071755 GCF_015104395.2 Macrobrachium nipponense | reverse complement strand
TATCACGATATATATTCTTCTTCTTCTTCTCCTCCCATTTTGTTCCCATTTTTATAGGGTCGCCGTTTCGGATGAGCCGTTTCCATCTATTTCTATCTTGTGCTTCTGCCTCATCAATTCCCTTCTCATTTAAGTCTCCTCTCACACAGTCCTTCCATCTCTTTCTTGTCTCCCTCTTTTTCTTCTTCCTTGCACCTCCACCCCCATAGTATGTCTCCCAGCGTGGTCCTCATCTCTCCTTAACCAGGTGTCCCATAACCATCTCAGCCTCCCCTCCTGCACTTTCTTTGATACTCTTCCACAGCCACCTTAGTTGACCCCCTATGTAGTTCATGTTCTGATCCTATCCACTCTTGTCGCCCCCACCCCAGAACATCCACCTAAGCATTCTCATTTTCTGCACCATCCATCTTCTTCTGCTCTGCTTTTCTCATGCTTGCTGTTTCCGTACCATACAACATTGCTGTTCTTACCACCGTCTTGTGAAATTTTCCTTTTAAACCTAAGCGGCACTCTTTTGTCACAAAGAACTCCCGAGGCCGCTCTCCAGTTGTTCCAGCCTGCCTGTACCCGATGTTTTACTTCTTCTTCCATACTTCCTCCAGCGTTAACAAAAGATCCCCAAATACTTAAACTTATCAACTCTCCTTTATTTGCTCTCCACCAAGCTGAATACTTTCTCTATCATCCCCCTCAGTGGTGGTACACATATATTCGTCTTGGATCTACTTATTCTCATTCCTCTGTCCTCCAGTACTTGTCTCCATCTTGTCCAATTTCACTTCCAGATCTCTTCCCTGCTCTCTGCACACAGAACAATAATCATCCGCATACAATATGTTTCCATGGTACTGTCTCCCTTACTTCCTCTATTATAACATCCATCACTATCTTAAAGATAAATGGGCTCAGAGCCGACCCCCCCCCTGGTGTAATCCTACTCTCACCTCAAAAACCTTCTGTCTCCCCAACACTGCTCCTCACTCTGGTAAATACATTCCGGTACAATCTCTTGTATCAATCGCACATACTTCTCTGGCACATCTTCTCCCTCAGGCTCCTCCATACCTCTTGTCTCGGACTCGGTCATAAGCCTTTCAAGGTCAATGAATACCATATGTAGGTCCCTTTGTCCTTTCCCGAATTTCTCCATTATTTGCCTCAGACAAAATATACCATCTGTTGTTCCCCTTCCCTTCATAAATCCCATCTGCTCTTTACCTATTTGTACTTCTTCCTCCTCCTCTAGCATGCTATCATCCTTTCCATTATCTTCAAAGTGTGGGACATCAATTTAATGCCCCTATAATTCCCACACTCTTGGACATCGCCTTTCCCTTTAAAAATTGGGATCAATATACTCCCACGCCACTCATTTGGTATCTTTTCCTGTTCAAGGATCTTTATCATAAGATCGTACAGTATATCCACTCCTTCATCTCCTAATGCTTTCCATGCCTCCACCGGATCATGTCTGGTCCGGTTTGCCTTCCCATTCTTCATCTTCTTCAGTGCATTTAGTACCTCTTGCCTAGAAAACCTCATTACCATGCCAATGTTCACTTGCCCATCCTCTCTTATTAGTCTATTATTTTCTTCATTTAACAACTGTTCGAAATATTCTTTCCATCTCTTCACAATGTCTTTCCTCCTTTCTAAGCACTACACCCTCTTGATCCTTTATTTGTTTGATATGTGTTTATATCTTTGGTGCTCTTATTTCTAGCCTTTGATAGCTTGATCATCTTCTTTAATCCTTCCTTTGTCCCCAGCTCATTATCACATCATCATACGACTTTGCTTTAGCTTGGCTACCACCTTTTTCACCACCTTGTCTCTCTGTACCTATTTCTGTCTTCCACTGACTGTGACTCTTTCCCATCTTTTCTTTGCCTCCTTCTTATCTTTTACTACTTTCTCAATGTCTTCATCCCACCACCAACGATATATTATATATGATATATATATATATATATATATATATATATATAATATATACTATATATACACACACACACACATAGTATATATAATATTTTGTTGTTTATGTAGCAAGAGAAAAAGAGAGAGAGGGTCCTACGTCATCTAACTACCCGAATAAGCCATCACCTGTACTCTTGGCAGGCAGAGGCGCTATATATATATATATATATATATATATATATATATATATATATATACATATATATGTGGATATATATATAAATATATATATATACGTATATATATATATATATTATATATATATAAATATAAATATATCAGCTATACACCTTTAACTCTTATGTGTGGTGGCCAGGGTGTTAAAAATTTTTTTTTTATTTGAGGCCAGTTAGTGTTTTAAACTGCAGGGGAAACGCATCATAACAGTCATTGTCAAAACGGTAGTTTGTTTTTATCCTCTGCTCATACGTTGTTTGTACGCGAATATAATTCTCTACATTATATTCCAGCAGCAGCTCTGATGCGACAAATACCGCTAAATTGATTCGTTCGGTTTTATCAATCAGTCCATTGGTGGCCCTCCGTCAGTTTTGTTTGTTCTTTTTTTTTCGTGCCTCTTCTGGTGGGTAGGTTTGTCTGTAAATATTTCTCCTCCTCCTCCTCCTCATCTCTCTCTCTCTCTCTCTCTACGCCTTCCCACTACTCCCCTCTTCCTTCTCTCTCTCTCTCCCCTCCACCCCGGCCCCCTCCTTCCACAACACCCCTTTTTCAAATTGGATCCATTGGCAACCCCTGTTCTCTCCATTGGAGTACCCATTCCGTGGCATGGGTACTACCTTCGGGGTAACGTTTGTCGGTACCCGCCTTCTCTCGTCGCTTCGTCTGACAGCTGGACCGACAATAATATGCTGAACAGACGACGAACACACTTGATGGGGAAAAAGACAGGCAGGTTCGGGCACTTGATCGATAAAACGATGCTTGACGCGAGACGGAGAAATAGACATTCAGAGCGGGAAACTTGCTCGTCCTCGTTCAAGCAGACAGACTGACTGACAAAGCAGAAGAAAGGTTTCTGTAAGTTCTACGCACTAGAAGTGTACGTATAGAAGTGTACATAGTCGTAGTCAAGGTTAAGATATGGACCTCGGTCCAAGCGTACATGATCCTAGTCAAGGTTGAGATAGGGACCTCGGAGGGTTCATAATTGTAGTCAAGGTTGAGATAGGGTCCTCGGTCCAACCGTACATAGTTGTAGCCAAGGTTGAGATTAGGGACCTCGGTCGAAGCGTACATGATCCTAGTCAAGGTTGAGAGAGGGACCTCAGAGGGTTCATAATCGTAGTGAAGGTTGAGATAGGGACCTTGGTCCAAGGGTACATAATCGTAGCCAAGGTTGAGATAGGGACCTTGGTCCAAGGGTTCATAATCGTAGTCAAGGTTGAGATAGGGACCTCGTTCCAAGCGTACATAATCATAGTCAAGGTTGAGATAGGGACCTCGGAGGGTTCACAATTGTAGCCAAGGTTGAGATTAGGGACCTCGGTCCAAGCGTACATAATCGTAGTCAAGGTTGAAAGAGGGACTATGGAGGGTTCATAATCGTAGTCAAGGTTGAGATAGGGACCTCAGTCCAAGGGTTCATAATCGTAGTGAACGTTGAGATAGGGACCTCGGAGGGTTCATAATCGTAGTCAAGGTTGAGATAGGGACATCGGAGGGTTCATAATTGTAGTCAAGGTTGAGATAGGGTCCTTGGTCCAACCGTACATAGTCGTACGAGGTCCATATGGATATGGACCGAGGTCCATATCCATATGGACCTCGGTCTAAGCGTGCATAGTTGTAGCCAAGGTTGAGGTAAGGACCTCGGAGGGTTCATAATCATAGTCAAGGTTGAGATAGGGACCTCGGTCCAAGCATACATGATCCTAGTCAAAGTTGAAAGAGGGACCTCGGAGGGTTCATAATCGTAGTGAAGGTTGAGATAGGGACGTCGATCCAAGGGTTCATAATCGTAGCCAAGGTTGAGATAAGGACCTCGGTCCAAGGGTTCATAATCGTAGCCAAGGTTGAGATAGGGACCTCGGTCCAAGCGTACATAATCGTAGCCAAGGTTGAGATTGGGACCTCGGAGGGTTCATAATTGTATTCAATGTTGAGATAGGGACCTCGGTCTAAGCGTACATAATCATAATCAAGGTTGAGATAGGGACCTGGGTCCAACCGTACATAATTGTAGTCAAGGTTGAGATAGGTACCTCGGAGGGTTCATAATTGTAGTCAAGGTTGAGATAGGGACCTCGGTCCAAGCGTACATAATCTTAGTCAAGATTGAGATAGGGACATCGATCAAAGGGTTCATAATCGTAGCCAAGGTTGAGATAGGGACCTCAGTCCAAGGGTTCATAATTGTAGTCAAGGTTGAGATAGGGACCTTAGTCCATGAGTACATAATCATAGTCAAGGTTGAAATAGGGACCTCGGTCCAAGCGTACATAATCGTAGCCAAGGTTGAGATAGGTATCTCGGAGGGTTCATAATTGTAGTCAAGGTTGAGATAGGGACTTCGATCCAACCGTACATAATCATAGTCAAGTTTGAGATAGGGACCTCAGTCCAAGCGTAGATAATCATAGTCAAGGTTGAGATAAGGACCTCGGTCCAAGGGTTCATAATCGTAGTCAAGGTTGAGATAGGGACCTCGGTCCATAGGTTCATAATCATAGTCAAGGTTGAGATAGGGACCTTGGTCCAAGGGTTCATAGTCGTAGTCAAGGTTGAGATAGGGACCTCGGTCAAGCGTACAATTTGTAGTCAAGGTTGAGATAGGGACCTCGGTCCAAGCGTACATAATCGTAGTCAAAGTTGAGATAGGGACCTCGGTCCATAGGTTCATAATCATAGTCAAGGTTGAGATAGGGACCTCGGTCCATAGGTTCATAATCATAGTCAAGGTTGAGATAGGGACCTTGGTCCAAGGGTTCATAATCGTAGTCAAGGTTGAGATAGGGACCTCGGTCCAAGCGTACATAATCATAGTCAAAGTTGAGATAGGGACCTCGTCATGTTCTTATCATAGTCAAGGTTGAGATAGGGACCTTGGTCCATAGGTTCATAATCATAGTCAAGGTTGAGATAGGGACCTTGGTCCAAGGGTTCATAATCGTAGTCAAGGTTGAGATAGGGACCTCGGTCCAAGGCTTCATAATCGAAGTCAAGGTTGAGATAGGGACCTCGGTCCAAGCGTACATAATTGTAGTCAAAGTTGAGATAGGGACCTCGGCGGGTTTATAATCGTAGTCAAGGTTGAGATAGGGACCTCGTCGGGTTTATAATCGTAGTCAAGGTTGAGATAGGGATCTCGGAGGGTTCATAATCGTAGCCAAGGTTGAGATAGGGACCTCGGAGGGTTTATAATTGTAGTCAAGGTTGAGATAGGGACCTCGGTCCAAGCGTACATAATCGTAGTCAAGGTTGAGATAGGGATCTCGGAGGGTTCATAATCGTAGCCAAGGTTGAGATAGGGACCTCGGAGGGTTCATAATCGTAGCCAAGGTTGAGATAGAGACCTCGGAGGGTTTATAATCTTAGTCAAGGTTGAGATAGGGATCTCGGAGGGTTCATAATCATAGCCAAGGTTGAGATAGGGACCTCGGAGGGTTTATAATCTTAGTCAAGGTTGAGATAGGGATCTCGGAGGGTTCATAATCGTAGCCAAGGTTGAGATAGGGACCTCGGAGGGTTCATAATCATAGTCAAAGTTGAGATAGAGATCTCGGAGGGTTCATAATCGTAGCCAAGGTTGAGATAGGGACCTCGGTCCAAGGGTTCATAATCATAGTCAAGGTTGAGATAGGTACCTCGGAGGGTTCATAATCGTAGCCAAGGTTGAGATAGGGACCTAGGAGGGTTCATAATCGTAGCCAAGGTTTAGATAGGGACCTCGGTCCAAGGATTCATAATCATAGTCAAGGTTGAGATAGGGACCTCGGAGGGTTCATAATCGTAGCCAAGGTTGAGATAGGGACCTCGGTCCAAGGGTTCATAATCGTAGTCAAGGTTGAGATAGGGACCTCGGAGGGTTCATAATCGAAGTCAAGGTTGAGATAGGGACCTCGGTCCAAGTGTACATAATCGTAGCCAAAGTTGAGATAGGGATCTTGGTCTAAGCGTACATAGTCTTACCCCGAAGGTAGAGATAGGGACCTTTTATCGTGGCTAAAGATGGTACCTATGGAAAGTTGATTACTTGGTTACGTTTCACTGATCGACTGTTCCTTTTAGTTATTGTTATTTACTATAGGCCCTGAAGCTCACAAACACTTATTCACAAGGCAACTGTTACCGAAATAATTGTAGTAGTAGTAATACTAATAGGAATAGCAGTTGTTATCTATATATGCTAGATTTATTTATTGCTCTTGAATGTTCAGGATACATGTGAATGTACATGTAATTTATCACAACCATACATCTATATATATTAATTTATACATAAACATAATACACGCACACATATATATATGAAAAAATGGAACGTGATGAATATTATCCACGAAGGAAAGTGAAACAAGGACGTTAAGTCGAAAGGCCTAGCAATTGATATCTTATTTTCATTCGTTTCCCTATTTCACTCCTGGAACTCCATACCCGAGAAAAACCTCCCTCTCCCTCTCCCCCCCTTCATAACCTTCATCATCTGTCTCTACCTGTTCCATAGAGAGTGCCATTGTGTTGGAGGCTGCTATTTTTGATGCTATTCCCTTTGGAGATGCTGGTGGAATCCTCTCCCACACAACTTGGACCTAGCATGACTCGGGGCCGTGACCTGTGACGAACTCGTCCGCGACCTCGATGATGCTGATGCTGCTGCACCCAGGAAATTTGTGAATAACCCAGGTCGCGGGGAATATAATCATGATCGCCCGGTGGATTGGCAAAGGCGCCGTCTCCCAGGAGTCCTCTGCAGATTTCATCTCCCTGGGACCAAATTGAGTTGGTGTTCCGTCACTCAACTTATTCTGAGCTCTGCGACCGGTTCTTGTTGCTTAATGCGCTGGGACGTCTCTCTCTCTCTCTCTCTCTCTCTCTCTCTCTCTCTCTCTCTCTCTCTCTCTCTCTCTCTCTCTCTCTCAGGCTATTTGTTTAAAAAAGAAAAAATTTGAAAATGATTTCTTTTCCACAACGGTTGGTTTGTTGTGACATCATACGTTGATCATCTCTCTCTCTCTCTCTCTCTCTCTCTCTCTCTCTCTCTCTCTCTCTCTCTCTCTCTCTCTCATGTTTTTCTAAAATGAAAAGAACATTAAAGATATCTTATTTCAAAAACGGTTGGTATGTTTTTATAAAAGTTGATTCTCTCTCTCTCTCTCTCTCTCCCCTCTCTCTTCTCTCTCTCTCTCTCGAATGCTTTTCCAAAATGAAAAGAACATTAAAGATATCTTATTTCAAAAACGGTTGGTATGTTTTTATAAAAGTTGATCCCCCCCCCCCCCCCCCTCCCCCCCCCCCCCTCTCTCTCTCTCTTCTCTCTCTCTCTCTGTTTTTAAGACTTCAAAAAAGAAGAAATTTTGAAGTTTTTTTTTGGCACAACCGTGGGTGTATCATTATATAAATTGTTCCCGTTCTCTCTCTCTCTCTCTCTCTCTCTCTCTCTCTCTCTCTCTCTCTCTCTCTCTCTCTTTTTAAAAGAAAGAACATTTTGGTAATGATGGTTATGTTGAAATATATTTTTCTCTCAAGCCAACCTATCTTATTGGACAGGGTTTATTTCTGTAAAGAGTACGTATTTTTGTTTTTCTATCGGTTTTTTTCAGTGTATAAAGGAATGTCTAGTATTTAGAAATATGCGCGCATTAAAATGATGCTACATAATACCCATTGCAAATTATATTCTCAACAAATTATTTCGTCTGTAAAATGATTTTCTCTATAAAGAGGATTGTCAAAAAAAGTCGCGTATTTGCAAGCTTTAATGTATTATATGAGTAAGGCTACACACTGCTTTGTTGTTGTTCTTCTTCTTATTGTTAGGGTTAGCAAAACCCTATGGAAGAGCCTAAAAATGTCTGAAAAAGGTGTTCCCATTGAGTTAAAGATAAAGGAATTTTAGGATATTTATGATTTGTTTATTAGAATGAAAATGTAAAAAATCAATAATGTGCAAGCTAAACAGTCCTGAAGAATTAATTCTAATTTAAAGTGTAGCGTATTTATTTTGATTTTCGTTGGTGAAACGAGGCTCTATTTGACCGTAGATTCGAACAGGTTTTTATCTACATCAAGTTAGGATTATAATGTTTACAACTTATGCATGAGGGGAAAATCTTGCACGCGTCCCGAGTAAGCTGGAGGTTGGATCACGCCTTTTTTTGTTTAATTGTTATGTTTATAGAAGGAATATTCATGGAAAGGTAAATGTATTCATAAGCTGCAAAGGATATGAATTTTTATTTATTTGTTTTTATTAATTTTTGGTATTATTTATTTATTTAACAATCTGGTAGCCTGGGTTCGCTCCCCGCTGACGCAATGCGGAACCAGAGGAAATCTTTCCCGGTGATTAGAATTTCATTTCTCGATAGAATGTGGTTCGGATCCCACAATAAGCCGTGGGTCCCGTTGCCAAGTAACCAATTGGTTCCTAGCCACGTCGACAAGAATCTAATCCTTCGGGCCAGCCCTAGGAAAGCTGTTAATCAGCTCAGTGGTCTGGTTCAACTAAGATTTACTTTTATTCATTCATTTCTTTTCAATTCTTTAAACAGGGGTCCGTAAAGACAGGTTAAGGTATTCATGAGCTGTAGAGTAAAATGATTTAAAAAAAATTTATTTTAACAAGTTTGTTGCTCCTCATTGTTTTGATGGGTAAGTTTCAAAAGTTGCGTCGTTGTGGTGGATGGACCCAGAGAACTTACAGTGGAGGGCTTTTCACTGCAAAGTTATAATAGAGAGAGAGAGAGAGAGAGAGAGGGTAGAGAGAGAGAGAGAGAGAGAGAGAGAGAGAGAGATTGTACAATAGACTGACGCTTTTCTGTCATATTTTAAGATTTCAGAGAGAGAGAGAAAGAGAGAGAGAGAGAGAGAGAGAGAGAGAATGTGTGTACAACAGACTGACATTTTTATGTTATATATTTTAAGATTTCTGAATGAGAGAGAGAGAGAGAGAGAGAGAGAGAGAGAGAGAGAGAGAGAGAGAGAGAGAGAGAGAGAGAGAGAGAGAGTATACAAAAGCCTGACACTTTTCTGTAATATTTCAAGAGTTCGGATTACTAGCTCTGGCAGACATGGTTCTCCAATCTTAGTCAAACTTTCCTTGATGTCAGTTATTTATCCCCCCCCCTCTACTGTGTGTTGCCAAATTTGACGGCATGTCTCAGGGTCCATCAGCTGATGAGGGACTAAAACTTTCTTTACCCTGCGAGTGAAATATCCTTAAGCTGGGTGTATAAATTTTTGACTGATTATGTTCCAGACGGGAAAGTTCATGGCCGTCATCTAGTTGATTTGTTTTCAGCTTTCGAAATGGGTAAATTTAGTTCTCTGTTGACGTCTGGGCAGTATTTGTTTACAATTAATTCGTGGCAATTATGAGGCTAAATTATATTAATTTTTTTTTTTTTCGGTCTATCACAGTCCTCCAATTCGAGTGGGTGGTATTTATAGTGTGGAGTTCCGGGTTGCATCCTGCCAACTTAGGAGTCCATCACTTTTCTTACTATGTGCGCGTTTCTAGGATCACACTCTTCTGCATGAGTCCTGGAGCTACTTCAGCCTCTAGTTTTTCCAGATTCCTTTTCAGGGATCTTGGGATCGTGCCTAGTGCTCCTATGATTATGGGTACAATTTACACTGGCATATCCCATATCCTTATTTCTATTTTCAGGTATTATTATTATTATTATATTATTATTATTATTATTATTATTATTATTATTATTATTATTATTATTATTATTGTACTTAGGAAGCAGACCCTCTCTCAAGCATACTTTATTAAAAGTAATTGCTACTTCAGCAGCATTACACTTGTAAGAGATTCTTCTCTATTTTCCGAATAGCGGCTTTTTTCCGTGCTACTTAGACAGGCTAGTAGAGCGCCTATAGAGGTCATGATCAAATACAGTCTAAATTGGTGTATATATTTGTTTGAATTTTTAACAGATAAACTATGATACCATAGTTATCAAAAGTCATTAACGATATATATATAGTCTCCTCTCTCTCTCTCTCATCTCTCTCTCTCTCTCTCTCTCTTCTTCTCTTTCTTGAAGCAAGCGAGCTTTCGTCTGGAGCTGCCAGACATCCTCGGGCTGGGAAGCTGAGGGTGGACTGATCTTGAAGCGGTGTCCGTCCTCGTTTTATATTTGGAGTCGACAGCAGGGGGTCTGCCCCATGCTGATCTACTATTGGCTGTGGCGGTAGGTCTTCGTTTTCATTGGTGGCTTGAACCGGGTCTCAAGCCACTTTCCACGCGTTGATGGTTGCGATGCTGTAAGTCCTGCAGCCGCCTAGACCTCCTTAGCGGCGCGGTTACGTCGATGGGCGTTTCGCTACGCTGCGGGACGTCCACGGCTACTTGATTATGGTTGGCTGCAGGAGTATCTCGTTCGGGGGCGTTGTCTTCCGTGGAGTTGTCGTGCTCGGTGGTGTCATTGTTGGTGGCAGGTCTTCTCATAACTCGTTAGGGAGGAGGAGAAATTCTTCCTGCGTCGTGTTTAGAATAGGTTTCACTTGCTGGATGAGAAGCGCCTCCAGCAGGCGTAACCGACGGGCATCAGGGCCTTCCCGATGATCTTCGTGTTTTGGATGAATCACATCCCGGAGATGGCCTCTTGATGTTTGGTGCGTACGTGATTCTTGATAGCCCCCTCTTGGGCGTGGCAGGAGAGTCTCTTCGACAGGCGCATGGTAGTCATACCAACGTAGGCGCCGCTGCAACCGCGGACTGGGCATGTATATTGGTAACACATCCACATGCGTCTGCTTCAGGGGGTCTCTTTAACCTGTGGAGAGGGGTTATTTTTTTCATAATAAGGTCGCGCGTCCTCCGATTCTGGTAGTAGATAATTAGGTCGATATTTTTGTTTTTTGGTGTCGTCGGTCGGGGATACATTTTCAGAAATAATTTTCTTAACTGAGTCCTCTTCTTCACGTAATGAGAACTCATGAAGGCTTTATAATACAGCTTGATATTATCCTGGGGGCGGGGTTGTTCGGGCTCTCACTACCGTACCATTTCTCCAGGCTGTACGGACTTCTCTGCTTATTGATTTATTTGAATATCCGTTATTTACGAGTACTTGGGAGGCGCGGGTCGAGTTCCTGATGAGTGTCCTGCCAGGTCGAGCAGTGGGAGAGGGCTCTCCTGACGAAGGCCCTGACGGGTCGTGCTTTTGAATCTGGCGGGCACTCGCTGTCACCATTGAGGCAAAGTCCTAGGTTGGTTTTTCTTTGTTAGAACGGAAGTACGGAGGCCGTCTTCCGTCTTACTCACAAGGACGTCGAGGAAGGGGAGCCGATCATTGGTTGCTGTATTCAACCGTGTAATTCAGCACGCTGCACTGCTGAAATGCCTGACGGAGGGCTTCTACCTCATTCTCGGCGTCGACTTGAACAAAGATGTCGTCGATATATCGTCCATATCTGCGGGTTGCTGCATCCTAGCGAAGACTCGTTCCTCCACGGTTCCCATGTAAGAAAAGTTAGCGAAGAGTACCCCCAGTGGGGAGCCATCGCTACGCCGTCCTTTTGGCGGTACATCTGGCCACGGTGGGTGGAGAAAGGGGCCTTCTTCGTGCAGATCTCCAGCAGCGTACGGAGCGAGGCTTCGGGTATAATGTGAGGGGCGCCGTCGACCTGACTCCTGTAGACACGCTCAAGGATGATGTCAATGGTTTCGTCGACAGGCACGTTCGTAAACAGGGACTCTACGTCCAGCGAGGCGATAATCCCCGGTGCCAGGGCGTCCTTGTGACTTCTAGGAATTCTACTGACGACTGCAGGCTGTACCGACTCGGGACGGTAGGGGGTCAAAAATTTGGTTAAGACGTTTTGGCCAAGGCGTAAGTAGGGCGGGGCGTCTGGCCTGATGATCGCCGGAGGGGTTTCCTGGTTTGTGAGTTTTTATGTTACCAGAGGGAGGCCACGGGTCATCAGTGTAGTGAATGCGTGCGACTAACGCTGTCCACCTCCCGCCCATACAAGGAGACTACAGCCTGGGTTATCTATATGGTACATAAAAAACTCACAAGAAACAGAAACCCCCTCCGGCCGATCATCAGCCAGAACGCCCGCCCCTACTTACGCCTTGGCCAAACGTCTTAACCAAATTTTGACCAACCCCCTACGTCCCGAGTCGGTACAGCCTGCAGTCGTCAGTAGAATTCCTAGAAGTCATCAAGGACGCCCCTGGCACCGGGATTATCGCCTCGCTGGACGTAGAGTCCCTGTTTACGAACGTGCCTGTCGACGAAACCATTGACATCATCCTTGAGCGTGTCTACAGGAGTCAGTCGACGGCGCCCCTCAACATACCCGAAGCCTCGCTCCGTACGCTGCTGGAGATCTGCACGAAGAAGCCCCTTTCTCCACCCACCGTGCCAGATGTACCGCCAAAAGGACGGCGTAGCGATGGGCTCCCCACTGGGGGTACTCTTCGCTAACTTTTACATGGAACCGTGGAGGAACGAGTCTTCGCTAGGATGCAGCAACCCGCAGATATGGACGATATATCGACGACATCTTTGTTCAAGTCGACGCCGAGAATGAGTAAGAAGCCCTCCGTCAGCATTTCAGCAGTGCAGCGTGCTGAATTACACGGTTGAATACAGCACCGACGATCGGCTCCCCTTCCTCGATGTCCTTGTGAGTAAGACGGAAGACGGCCTCCGTACTTCCGTCTACACAAAAGAAAACCAACCTAGGACTTTGCCTCAATGGTGACAGCGAGTTGCCCCGCCAGATTCAAAGCACGACCGTCAGGGCCTTCGTCAGGAAGCCGCTCTCCCACTGCTCGACCTGGCAGGACACTAATCAGGAACTCGACCGCGCCTCCCAAGTACTCGTAAATAACGGATATTCAAAATAAATCAATAGCAGAGAAGTCCGTACAGCCCTGGAGAAATGGTACGGTAGTGAGAGCCCGCAACCCCGCCCCCAGGATAATATCAAGCTGTATTAATAAAGCCTTCATGAGTTCTCATTACCGTGAAGAAGAGGACTCAGTTAAGAAAATTATTTCTGAAAATGTATCCCCGACCGACGACACCAAAATATCGACCTAATTATCTACTACCAGAATCGGAGGACGCGCGACCTTATTATGAAAATAACCCCTCTCCACAGGTACGAGACCCCCTGAAGCAGACGCATGTGGTGTACCAATATACATGCCCAGTCCGCGGTTGCAGCGGCGCCTACGTTGGTATGACTACCATGCGCCTGTCGAAGAGACTCTCCTGCCACGCCCAAGAGGGGGCTATCAAGAATCACGTACGCACCAAACAACTCAAGAGGCCATCTCCCGGGATGTGATCATCCAAAACACGAAGATCATCGGGAAAGGCCCCCTGATGCCCGTCGGTTTACGCCTGCTGGAGGCGCTTCTCATCCAGCAAGTGAAACCTATTCTAAATACGACGCAGGAAGAATTTCTCCTCCCTACGAGTATGAGAAGACCTGCCACCAACAATGACACCACCGAGCACGACAACTCCACGGAAGACAACGCCCCCGAACGAGATACTCCTGCAGCCCAACCATAATCAAGTTTAGCCGTGACGTCCCGCAGCGTAGCGAAACGCCCATCGACGTAACCGCGCCGCTAAGGAGGTCTAGGCGGCTGCAGGACTTACAGCATCGCAACCATCAACGCGTGGAAAGTGGCTTGAGACCCGGTTCAAGCCAACAATGAAAACGAAGACCTACCGCCACCAGCCAATAGTAGATCAGCATGGGCAGACTCCCCTGCTGTCGACTCCAAATATAAACGAGGACGGACACCGCTTCAAGATCAGTCCCACCCTCAGCTTCCCAGCCCGAGGATGTCTGGCAGCTCCAGACCGAAAGCTCGCTTGCTTCAAGAAAGAGAAAGAGAGAGAGAGAGAGAGAGAGAGAGAGAGACATATATATTATCGTTAATGACTTTGATAACTATGGTATCATAGTTTATCTGTAAAATTCAAATATATACACCAATTTAGACTGTATTTGATCATGACCTCTATAGGCGCTCTACTAGCCTGTCTAAGTAGCACGGAAAAAGCCGCTATTCGGAAAATAGAGAGAATCTCTACAAGTGTAATGCTGCTGAAGTAGCCATTACTTTTTAATAAAGTAATTATTATTATTATTATTATTATTATTAAAAAAAAAAACAGTAATGGCTACTTCAGCAGCGTTACGCTTGTAGAGATTCTTCTCTATTTTCCGAATAGCGGCTTTTTCCGTGCTACTTAGACAGGCTAGTAGAGCGCCTGTATAGGTCATGATCAAATACAGAGTCAAAATTGGTGTATATATTTGAATTTTACTGATAAACTATGATACCATAGTCATCAAGTCATTAACGATCTCTTCTCTCTCCTCTCTCTCTCTCTCGTCTCTCTCTTGAAGCGAGCTTTCGTCTGGAGCTGCCAGACATCCTCGGGCTGGGAAGCTGAGGGTGGACTGATCTTGGAGTGGTGTCCGTCCTCGTTTATATTTGGAGTTGACAGCAGGGGGTCTGCCCCATGCTGATCTACTATTGGCTGGTGGCGGTAGTCTTCGTTTTCATTGGTGGCAACCGCGCCACTAAGGAGGTCTAGGCGGCTGCACGACCTACAGCATCGCAACCATCAACGCGGGGAAAGTGGCTTGAGACCTGGTTCAAGCCACCAATGAAAACGAAGACCTACCGCCACCAGCCAATAGCAGATCAGCATGGGGTAGGCCCCCTGCTGTCAACTCCAAATATAAACGAGGACGGACACCACTCCAAGATCAGTCCACCCTCAGCTTCCCAGCCCGAAGATGTCTGCCAGCTCCAGACGAAAGCTCGCTTCAAGAGAGTCAAAGTCAAAGTCAAAGTCAAATTCTTTATTTCATTAAAAATGGCTATTACATAATTTTACTCTTTCTTGAGTAACACAGGTCTATTCATAGCTTGATAAAAGTTTTTACATAATAAACAGTACTATTCATTATCACAGGACTTGCAACTAGTATACAGGTGGCATATTGCCATACAATATCTCTGAATTCAATAAAAACGGAAATGCAATAAAAATTTTCGACTCTATGTAACAGAAATGCAGTAAGATAAACAACATATAATGATATATGGCATAAAAATGAATACGATCCTTAAAAAACAATCAAGAGAAACTTTCAAATCAGTAAAAATAATAAATTAGCTAATTCTCATAAAAGATAAAGTAAACAGAGTTTACAACCAAAGATAAAATTTCACAACCTTTATTAGGTATAGAAGAGAATACTTCTAAAGCTCCTAAAATTTATGACAGTGATTAGAACCTAAGGCTAAAAATGAAAAGTTTCTCATTTTTGGAGTAAGTGTGCAATCAAATGAGATTTAAAAGAAGATATGGTTTCGCGCTGCTTGATATTAGCAGGCAGACGGTTCCAGAACATGGGACCACACACACCTAGACGCCTCGCTCCCGTATCGGTGAAAGTTCTCGGAACATATAAGTGATCCTGGTGCCTCGTGTTAATGTTCTCAGTACGATTCTGGCCTACCGTTGGCAAGGAAAAGTGCCATTCTGGCAGAAGTTTATTTCTGATTTTGTAGATCAAGAGGCATATATCGTAAAAGTACTTCTGCTCCATCCGTAGCCAATTCAGTTTTTTCAAACATTGGAGTAACATGGTCATGTTTTTCGGGCACTCCAACGGCGACCTTTGCGGCAAAATTTTGTATTTTCTTGACCCTTTCCAACTGGGTTTTATTGGTCGAACCCCAAAAGACCCGCAGCAGTAGTTCAGGACACTGAGTACCAACGACTGTACCACCATGACTCGACAGTCTGGCTCAAATCTATCACTCACTCTGTTAAGATATAACAGGAGGCCAGTTACTTTTTTGCGTAGTTCGTCAATATGTGCGTTAAAAGTCATGCTACAATCCATGAAAACTCCCAGGTTTTTAATTGTGTGACGGAACAAGTGTCACATTACTGAATTTTATGTTCGTGTTCTCCGGGATGCGAGAGATATACTGTCTTGATCCAAAGAAAATGACCTGGGTCTTGCCTTCGTTAAGTAATAGGCCGTTACTATTAAAATAATATTTTGCAGTAGTCAATATATTTTCGGCTCTCTTTATCAAATCATCGAGGTTTTTCAAGTCCCCAGTCAGCAAAATCGTGTATCGTCAGCATAAATAACAAGAAGTCCATCCCGTATATGTTGTGGTAGATCATTGATATAGATCAAAAACAGCAATGGGCCCAAAATCGACCCCTGGGGTACACCAAAAGATATCTCCTCAGGAGAGGATAGAATTGAATCAACACGAACAGATTGGAAGCGATTGCTCACATAATTTTCGAACCAAAAAGAGTCGACATTGAATTTAGCTAATTTATTTATTAGAATCTGAATGATTAACGCTGTCAAACGCTTTGGATAGATCCAATAATAACAGGAGAGATAATTTCTTATTTTCTATATTTTCATATATTTTATTGGTAACTGTAAGTAGCGCAGTTTCTGTTGAAAGATTGGGTCTAAAACCATGTTGCTCGTTAACTAGTAAATTATTTGAGTCAAGGTAAGACATCAGTTGAATGGCAATTATTTTCTCTAGTATTTTTGAGATGACAGGCAACAGAGATATTGGTCTATAATTTCCAACGTTTTCAGTGTCTCCACTTTTGTAAACGGGAACTACGTAAGGATGTTTCCAAAGGTCAGGGTAGTTACCTGTAACAATTGAGGTGTTGACAATAACAAGAATGTAGAATATTGTAACGGGCAGAGAGTCAATCAAAATCGAAACGGAATTCCGTCAGAACCACAAGAGTTTTTGGGTTTCAGATGTTTTATTACAAGAATCAGAGTGTCCATATCAACTGGCTGAGGTCGGAATTTATTTATTGTAAATAATGATGTTCAGGGTAGCTGATCATAATGGAGTTGATTGTTATTGCAGATATTTTCTTGTGATCTGGCGTACGTTTCCCTTCCTATATTGGCAAAATATTGATTAAAATCATCTGCTCTCTTCTGAGCATCAATGTCTGTGGTTTCAAGTGATCCCCCAGGAGGAGACTTTTTGTTCAGAGTTATTATTTTATTGATGACATTCCATGTTCCCCTCATATTACCCTTACATTTGGAGAATTCTTCCTTATAATAGTTTTTCTTCTTATTAGACAGCATTGTCTTAACGTGTTTCTTTTCCCTTTTGTAACTACTTTCAACATTTAGGTCTTGTCTATTTATTTTAAGTTCCTTTTGTATATTGTCCCTAGATCTCATTGCATCTTTAATTTCGGTGTCGATCCAAGGAGCAGGCGGGTGTCTCATTACCTTCGTAATAAAAGGAGCACAGACGTCCCCAAACATTTCACAAAAGTAACGTTAAAATATGGACCTGATAGTGTACATCATCAGTAAATAAAATTGTATTTAAGGAACAGCAGTCATTTAAGAGAAGTTCACAGAGGTAATTCTGCGAATAATTCTTGAGACAACGAAATGTCTTAACAGTTGGAGGGCGCTTTTCTTTTCTGATGTTTATATTTGTAGTTAACAGTTCATGATCACCAACTGAGCAAGGCAAGACATCAGAATGTACAACGAAATTAGGTCTATTGGTAATAATTAGATCCAAGAGAGTTGAGGAGGTCGTTGTAATACGAGTTGGTTTTGTTGCCAATTGGCTCAAGTGGAGGGTTTTAATAATGTTGCCCATTCTATTATTTGGGGAGAGGAGGTTATCATTGAAGTCCCCTAGAATTAAAAGAGGTTTGTTTCTCAAGCACATGGATCCAAAAACATCACAAAGATAATCATAGCTATCGTTTAGGGCATGGGGATGACGGTATACACAGCCTATGATAAAGAGAGAGAGAGAGAGAGAGAGAGAGAGAGAGAGAGATTGTTAATGACTGATGACTATGGTATCATAGTTTATCTGTCAAATTCAAATATATGCACCAATTTTGACTGTATTTGATCATGACCTCCATAGGCGCTCTACTAGCCTGTCTAAGTAGCACGGAAAAAGCCGCTATTCGGAAAATAGAGAAGAATCTCTACAAGTGTAACGCTGCTGAAGTAGCCATTACTTTTAATAAAGATTGTTATTATTATTATTATTATTATTATTATTATTAATTAGTAGTAGTAGTAGTAGTAGTAGTAGTAGTAGTAGTAGTAGTAGTAGTAGTAGTATTGTTATTGTTATTGCTGTTGTTGTTGTTTTTTAATGAAGAATGAATTCATATCATGATTAAAAAAAGTCTTTGCCTTTGTTTATTTCGAATTAATTGTTGTCTGCTGTGAGGATAGTTTATCGTATAGTCAATTCCCTGTCGATATATATATATATATATATATATATATATATATATATATATATATATATATATATATATATATATACACACACATATACACTTTCAAGACTGAACCCACACTTTTACAACAATTTTTAATGTTTGATTTCATTGCTAGAGAAATCCTCTTTATTTTTTTTGTTTACAGAGTCAGGAACTTGTTAGCAGTTAATAAAATAGTCGTTTGTTGTTATAAAAGTAATAGACTATTGTGTATTGAAAAAGGGGACCACTTCTCCTTGATATATATTCATTGGATTCCGCAGAACCAAATTAATTGTTTAGTTGGAAATGAATCGAGCTGGGAGTGAAATGACAAATCACGTTGGAAGAGAATTTTTCAGTGAATAGATTTTCCTTGAGTTCTAAAGGAAATTCAGGAGTCTTGTCATGCTCAATGAAATACACTGTTTAATTTTAATGCTGTTTTAATTGACTCTCCCCGTTGGGAGGCAGTGTCCCTAGTGCACCTGACGCGTTGCACTGTAGGCATGACTGAAGTGTGTCTAGGAGCGTCCCTTCGGCCCCTAGTTGCAATCTCTCTCATTCCTTTTACTGTACCTCCGTGTCTATTCTCTTTCTTCCGTCTGACTTTCCATCCTCTCTAACAATTATTTCATGGTGCAACTGCTTTGAGGTTTTCCTCCTGTTACACCTTTCATACCTTATTTCTTATTTCTTATATCAGCGCTGAATGACCTCATAGGTCCCACACCGATTGGCCTTTGGTCCAAGTTCTTTATTCTATTGATTGTCTAACATTTGTGTTCACTTTGTTCCTCCCGAGAGTTACTCTTTTCTTCGGAGAGTATTTAAATTAAATTATTAATTGAATTAATATTTATATTGATTAGATATTTTCACTTTATCTTTTTCCCTTTTCAGGTGAGTTGTGCCTCAGTTTTTCTTCGTCCTGGATGAGGTAATGTCTCAGTGTTCTGGGAATTGCTTTAGTTTCATTGTGTGTGTGTGTTTTTTTTTATGTATTTTAAGTGTGGATATAGCATTACATAGTCATAGACAATACATAGTGAGGTGAAATTATTAGTGTGTTATTATATATTTCACGTCTAGTGTGCATGCACACAGCAACAACAATAAGAAATATATATATATATATATATATATATATATATATATATATATTATATAATATATATTGTATATATATATTTATCATCAAATTACAAATATCGTTTTAGAATCCAATTCACCCTACTTCGGGAATATATATATATATATATATATATATATATATATATATATATATATATATATATATATATATATATATATATATAGTGTGTGTGTGTGCATGCATGTATGTATGTACACATGTGTACGTCTACGTTTCTGTATGTGTGTATGTTCACAGCTTTCAAATCACTGACTTTTCGAATTAAATTGAGTCAGATAATCTTGTTCCAACTCCAGTTGACTCATCCCGATAAAGCAAATTGCACGAGAGAACGAATGTAAAAAAGATACGAATTAAAGTTGTCTGAAGCCCAGCGGTAGCTTTTGTTCCGTGTACCCAGGTTACCCAAAATAGTGGTTGCTGCCTATAAACGAAATGCGGGCTGAGTTGGACCGCTTTTAAAATGCCAATGGCGGTATTAGTGATTATGATGATGGAACGGATGAAAGGGATGATTTTGTATAAGGTCCACAATAACATACCATGGTAGACTACCATAGACATATTATTATGGACTTCATAGACATATTATGATTTTGTATAAGGTCCACAACAGCATACCAATGCTAGACTACCATAGACATATTATTATGGAATTATTAGACATATTATGACTCATAGACATATTATTATGGACCTTATATTATTCTCGTTCTCAGCATTGAGCGTTCTACACAAAGGAAATGATGATAATTACAAATACTTATTAATGAGAAGAATGATACCTTATGCTGCTTATTATGGGCGATGATAGTGATCTTCATCGTTTTAATTTGGATGTACTAGTTTGGGAAAAGTTTAATATTGAAGGCTTTTGTATTTGAATATCATACGATTGAGTATTGATATATTCTTGAAATGAATTCGAGTGATTTGTTTTTATTAACAATCAATTATATCCTCGAGGTTTATTTCGATTTTGATGTTTGGGAAAGACAAATGCTGAATGAATTTTATATTTAAATATCATACACGTGAGTTTTGTTATTCTTGAGACCAACTAAGAAGTTGGGTGACATTTAATTAGTGATAATTATGCGTTTAATCGATGATTACTTATTTAGATATCGAGTCATTTTGTGTGTGTGGGGGGGGGGGGGGGGGGGGGGGGGGGCGGTTGGGCTATTTGCCCCGTCATATGGAAGAAATGACTGTAATTCCATAATTACTAAGGTGAAGTAAGTTTTATGGCGATTGATGACAGCAGTTTCAAATGACAAATTCCATGACTGCGTTTCGTGTCGTCAAATATAATCTTCATGGTTTCCCGGTATACAGCGATTTCTTTCGCCCTATCTATCCAATCTCTGGAATTCTTTTCCTGCCTGTGTATTTCCTGCATATTATTACCTTAAGTCCCTGTTTTTCTTTGTTTTATTCGTGCCTAGGCTAGAAACTTGCATTTGGTTGGACATGCCATGGGTCTTTGCTCTTAATAAAAAAGGCGTGATCCGACCTTCTGCTTAGTCAACATGCAAGCAAAATTGTCCCCTCATGCATAAGTTGCAAACATTATATTCCTAACTTGACGTAAATTAAAACACGCTAAAATCTACGGTCAAATAGATCCTTGTTTCACCAACGAAATTTATAGTAAATAATCTGTTTCATTAGAAATAATTTTTCTCTACAGTTTAATATGCACATTATTTGTTTTATTTTTTTTTTACATTTTCATTCTGAAAAAAAAAATCATCAATCTCCTATCCTAAACTTCCTGTATCTTTAACTCAACGCGAAACACCTTTTTTTCCGGCCTTTTTAGTCTATTCCAGAGACCTTTCATATCCCCCCCAACAACAACAACAACAACAACAAAGTAGTTTGTTTGGAGTAAGCAATAATGGCGTCTAGGAAAAGGTATTGATTCAGCTGACGGAATGAAACTGACCCTGACATTGTGAAATCGATTTAGTTTTCCAGGACATAATTTTCATGAGAAGTAGATATATTTTATTGAAAGATAATTATTATTTTATTTTCGTGAATTTTTTTTTTGAAAGATCATAATAGAATTTAAAAAAATTTTAGTAATGTATTTTTTTTATGAAAGATCATGATAGAATTTTAAAAAATTTTTGGTAATTTTTTTTTTATGAAAGATCATAATAGAATTTTTTTTTAAAAATTCAGTAATAATTTTTTTTATGAAAAATCATAATAGAATTTTTGAAAATATTTGGTAATAATGTTTTTTTTATGAAAGATCATAATAGAATTTTTAAAATTTTTCAGTAATGGTTTTTTATGAAAGATCATAATAGAATTTTTGAAAATATTTGGTAATGATGTTTTTTATGAAAGATCATAATAGAATTTACAAAAATTTTCAGTAATAATGTTTTTTATGAAAGATCATAATAGAATTTTTGAAAATGTTTGGTAATGTTTTTTTTATGAAAGATCATAATAGAATTTTTAAAAATTTTTAGTAATAATTTTTTTTATGAAAGATCGTAATAGAATTTTTAACAATTTTTATTAGTAATAATGTTTTTTTTATGAAAGATCATAATAGAATTTTAAACATTTTTGGTACTAATGTTTTTTTTTTGTGAAAGATCATATAATGTTTAAGAAATTATAATAATAATTTTTTTTGTACATTAAATTCAAACATTTTTTAAAATTTCATAAGTCGAGTTTATTTATTATTATTAATTTTTTTTTATGTACGTAAATCTACTCGAGGAGGGATTCGTTTTTTTTTTTTTTTTTTTTTTTTTTTTTTTTTTTTTTTTTTTTTTTTTTTGAAGGAGAGTTTCAGTCGACATTTGGAAAGTTCTGAACTGATTGCTGGAATATGAACCGATATGAGTATGAAACCATAGGAACTGAACTTAAGTGAAATATAGTTTTAATTGAAATTTGATTGTCTGGAAATTTTTTATTCACTCAAATTTTCTGTAAGTCGTTAGGATAAATTTGACTTAAACTTCACAGTAACACGATATAGCTCTACCTGTGTTTCAGTTGGTTGAAATAGCTTTTATAAAGTTTACAAGTACGTGATGCAGCGCTACCTAAGTTTACAAATACATGATATAGCTCTGTATTCGTTTTCAAATACATGATATAGCTCTATATTAGTTTACAAATACGCGATATAGCTCTATCTAAGTTTATAAATACGTGATGTAGCTCTACTAAGTTTACTGATATACGTGATATAGCTCTATCTAAGTTTACAAATACGCGATATAGCTCTATCTAAGTTTAGAAATACGTGATATAGCTCTATATTAGTTTACAAATATACGTGATATAGCTCTATATTAGTTTACAAATACGCGATATAGCTCTATCTAAGTTTAGAAATACGTGATATAGCTCTACTAAGTTTACTGATATACGTGATATAGCTCTATCTAAGTTTACAAATATACGTGATATAGCTCTATCTAAGTTTACAAATATACGTGATTTAGGTCTATCTAAGTTTAGAAATACGTGATATAGCTCTATCTAAGTTTAAAAATACGTGATATAGCTCTATATTAGTTTACAAATAAGCGATGTATTTCCACATAAGTTTACAAATACGTGATAAAGCTCTATACTAAGTTTTAAAATACGTGATATGCCTCTACCTAAGTTTACAAATACGCCATATAGCTCTAAATTAGTTTACAAATACGTGATATACCTCTATCTAAGTTTACAAATGCGTGATACAGCTCTACCAGACTATAAAGCTCCCAGCGTTACATTACACTAGTTTACAGGATATATTTCTTACCGATATGGATTCCCGAATTCAACCACTGCCAAGAACCATCTGAGCATTCTAGATATATTTCGAGTTATTTTTGATGCAATGCTTCCCCTGTTTCCTGGATCCTATGACTCGTCTCCATTCCATTAGTTACAGCACTTAGGAAAAATGGAAAAAATGTATGACACGACCCATTTGCCGTTGGGTCCTGGTATAGGGATCCTGGTCTCTCCTGTCAGTGGGTCCTGGTATAGGGATCCTGATCTCTCCTGTCAGTGGGTCCTGGCATAGGATGTGTGTCTGTGTTATCGAGGAATTGGATGGGTTGATTGCACATTACTGAGAAAATATACGAATTGATTTAAGTCTTTGAGAAAAATATATGGGTTAATTGTATCATACAGCATTCTATCTCATTCGTTCGTAGGATAATGGGTTTATGTATGTATGTTGAGGGTTTCATTCTTAAAGAGTCTATATGTAATTATACAGCACCCCGTCTCCCGTCTCATTCATTCGCAGGATAAAGGAAGGTCGCGCGAAGACATCTCTGACGGAATGGGGAAATCCATCGCGCTTTGAATGGCGTGTTAGAATACTACTTTGAGAATCGAGACTAGAGTGAAAAGAAAAGGAGAAATAAGTTTCCCCAAATGGCTACCTGAAACCTTTCGTTCCCCGCTGCCTCTCTCGTACCGAGAGGAAGAAGAAGCATCTCTCTATGAATATCTGCTGCCGGCGGGAGAGCTCTCTCTAATGAATTCGAGGGGAGACCTTTGTTTTGCCCACTAATTGAAAATTGCGCTCTCTCTCTCTCTCTCTCTCTCTCTCTCTCTCTCTCTCTCTAGGGGTTCATCTTGCTTAATTGATAATTTAGACGTTCTTTTGTGGTACGAGAACTGAATGGAGTTTCCTAATTTGTAATCTTGATATGTACGACCATATTTCGTCGTTGAAATGTTTTGATGTTTTTGGAGGATGACAGGGATCTAAAAGGGAAAGGTTATATACGTACAATAAGTGACTGAGAAGGGGGTTTAGAAGGACGAGCAACCACTTCAAACTGCTTAAATAAATGGTCATGGCATACTTCTGTATTTGAATTGTAGGTTCGAGAGAGAGAGAAACGTGTATAGTAAGCTTCTGAATTGACAACAGAAGGTGAATGGTAGTAGATACTTTACGTGGAATGAAATGGTAGTGAGAGACTAATATTATTTACGTTTTAATCTCAGGCTCCCACGTGGATTTTATCCAAGGATTCGTGATGGGGCTCAGGTGTGTATTTCCATGGCAGGTTTCTCATGTAGGCTAAACCATTTTCCTACTCTTGGTAAAAATGGCCGTCAACGGCCCCTGCCATTAAAACGAGTATGTAGTATCTTCGGTCCTCCACTTTGTATAGTACCTTACTAATCCTAATGGGATTAATCTTCGTTTTTGACGTGTTCATTTTTGTCATGAATACCAAATGAAGTGTTGCCCTTTCAAGAGGTGATGATAATGAGGTTAAGGTTACATAAAAAAAAAGACATTCTTTGACCCTGAAGGAAACTGTGATGGTTCTTTTTCGTCATTTGCCTCTTTTGATGTGCAAATAAGGGAGATCCATTTTGCATAATTGTCCTAAGTTCTGGTTGCACCGAGTCACTTTGGTTTATGGAGGGCATGCGTAAAGTAATTGCCTTGCAAAGGATACAAAAAATGTCATAATTAACAGGAACTGACTCGGAAGGAGATATCGTCATCTGTATGATCAAGTTTTTCAAGATTGCTTCCTTTCCAAATGGGAAGTAACTTTTAAAAAATTACTATAAAAATTCTTTCGAAAGTGCATCCATATCATGTAATGTATACCCCATTATCTTAGTTCACATTATTTACTTGATGTTTCTGTACACACACACACACACACACACACACACACACACACACACACACACACATATATATATATATATATTTATATATATATATATATATTATATATATATAAATATATATATATAGATAGATAGATAGATAGATAGATAGATATAGATATAGATCTATACATACATATAAGTATATATATATATATATATATATATATATATATATTATATATATATATATATATATATATATAGTACTATATATATATATAAATATATATCTATATTTATATCTGTCTATCTGTCTATATATATATATATATATATATATATATATATATATATATATTTATATATATTTATATATATATAACATATATTATATAATATATATATATATATATATATATATAGATATATATATATATATATATATAAGGAGAGTGTTCAGTGGATTTTTTTTTATTCTGGTTGAGAAGGCAAGACAGATGACAGAGGGTTAGGTAGGGGAAGAGAAGTGTGGTGGGCTTTAGACAAGGAAGATTTTATGGGGGAATAAGGTTTTGAAACTAACGGGAGAAAAAGCTGTATATGTGGCATAAATGGTCTTGGAGAAAGCTTGTGATAAAGTTGAGAGGCAATTATGAGTTTTTTTTTGAGGACAGTAAAAAGTCTTTATGATGTAAGTAAAGTATACGTTAGAGTTGGTAGGCTGGTGAGTGACTGGTTTGCAGTAAAAAAAATGCTATGAGATGAGTATATCTTTACGGATGGATTGATGCAAGAAATCAGAGTGAAGACGGTGTATGTAGGATGAGAAGGTGGGCTTTGCATGCAGCTTGGTATAGCTCATGTTTACAGAAGCTACAATGCAGGTAGTAACGAGAAACTGCAGAGATTAGAGAAAGAATTGGAAACGGTTTGCAAGAGAAGAAAGTTTATAGTAAACTTGATGAGAAATGGGACCCAGGTAGTGAATATTATAGGCTATAAGAAATGAAAGCAGTAGACTCATACAGGTATTAGGGAGTAGAAATTTCATGATAAAAGAAAGAAGCCACAAAGGTACCATGATGTGTGCATTAGATCAGGAGCAAACATGGAGTGTCAGTGAAAGCGGAGGTTCGAATATATGAAGGTGTTGACTCGGCTATCCTCTTTGGAAGTGAGATACGGTTGTTAAATGGAAATGAAATTGAAAGCTTTAGAGATGAAGTGTTTATGAAGCATTTGTGGTATAAGATTGAATGGTACAATGCGTTTTGAAGTGATCTCTGCGTGTTTGGCGCAGTGGTACTAGAGCGTAGGTATCTAGATATTCGACTGTGCGTTCTCTTGAACAGTTCTTGTATTAGAACAGCTTCGTCAAGGGGCCTCCCTGGACGATGTAGATTATTCGGCAAGATACTTAACATTTAACACAAAGTGTTTTAACCGAAGACCCTTTATTCTACAAGAAATCTGCTCCTTGCAGTAATGAATGTTGAGACATTTATTGTCAAATTCTTTTCAATTTCTTCCATCAGCAAATTCAGCTCAGATGTTTTCTTTCGTTTTAAAAACGAATAACATATTTTCTTAGGACCTGCCTTCACTTGACACACGACCTCTAGTTTATTTTATTTTATTTATTTTGTTTATTTTTATCATTCTCTCTCGCCTTCAAAGTAAAATGTCTCTGTCATCTAATCCATCCAACGTTTTTCTTTCTCTTTTCGTATGGCATCGAAAATAGCCTCCTCGTGTCCCGGATCTCGATGTGTAATTGAAGTTGGTTTCTGAAGCATTGTTCTGTCTAACTTCTTAACAGCTTCTTTCTTTCTCTGGTTCTGGGCGATGTTGTTGCAGCATTTTCATCTTTTTCTTTCTCGTTTGTCCTCTGTTGGAGGTCATTTCTCATTGCCATTTCTTCTTTCTTGTTCGATCGAGGGATCCTTGTCCACTGGAAGACAGTGTTGCCAACCATCTAAGAGCTCCTTACCCTGCTAGGCACTGCAATTACCCTACTTTCACTGTTATTGTACCCTATGCCCTGCCTTAAGATATGCTAAATATTAATAAATCTGTTGTTTATTGGTTACTTTGTAATAAATACAAGACATCCATCTTGAAATTACCTTACGTTTTGCTCAGATTTCATGACATTACCCTGTTACCGACAGACCCAGATCTAAGGCTCTTACCCTACGCATAGGGTAATT
>NC_087215.1:67034255-67039255 GCF_015104395.2 Macrobrachium nipponense | reverse complement strand
AATTTGTGAAATTATTTTATAAAAGGATAAGTATCTCATAAGGTATCACAAGCAAAGGCCCTTCTTCCACTATGGAGTGGCCCCCTAGTTATCCCTTGGAGGTTCCGGGTTGCATCCTGCCTCCGTAAGAGTCCATCACTTTTTTCCACTGTTTACGCTGTTCCTCGTAGCACACTCTTCAGCATGAGTCCTGGAGCTACTTCAGCCTCTAGTTTTCCCAGGTTCCTTTTCAGGGATCCTGGGATCGTGCCTAGTGTTCCTATGATTATGGGTACAATTTCCACTGGCATATCCCATATCCTTCTTATTTCTACTTTCAGGCCTTGATACTTATCCTTTTTTTCCCTTTCTCTTCAACTCTGGTGTCCCATGGTATTGCGACATCAATGAGTGATACTTTCTTCTTGATTTTGTCAATCAACGTCACGTCTGGTCTATTTGCACGTATCACCCTATCTGTTCTGATACCATAGTCCCAGAGGATCTTTGCCTGATCGTTTTCTATTACTCCAGGTTGGTGTTCGTACCACTTATTACTGCAAGGTAGCTGGTGTTTCTTGCACAGGCTCCAGTGGAGGGCTTTTGCCACTGAATCATGCCTCTTTTTGTACTGGTTCTGTGCAAGTGCCGGACATTCGCTTGCTATGTGGTTTATGGTTTCATTTTTCGTATTTTACTTCCTACATATCTGGTTCTTAGGGCCTGATCTTGTGCCAATGTTATCATTCCTTCAGTATCCTTCTTGAGCTCTCCCCTCAGTAGCCATTGCCAAGTGTCATCGCTGGCTAGTTCTTTAGTCTGTCTCACGTATTGTCCGTGCATTGGTTTGTAATGCCATTCCTCTGTTCTGCTTGTCTTTTTCCTGTCTCTGTATATTTCTTGGTCTTCGTCTACTTTTATCAGTCCTTCTTCCCATGCACTCTTGAGCCACTCGTCTTCACTGGTCTTCATATATTGCCCCAGTGCTCTGTTCTCGATGTTGACACAGTCCTCTATGCTTAGTAGTCCCCTCTCCTTCCTTTCGTGTTATGTATAGTCTGTCCGTATTTGCTCTTGGGTGTAGTGCTTTGTGTATTATCATATGTTTCCTCATTTTCTGGTCTATGGTGCGGAGTTCTGCCTTAGTCCATTCCACTATTCCTGAGCTGTATCTGATTACTGGCACTGCCCATGTGTTTATGGCTTTTATCATATTTCCGGCGTTGAGTTTATTATTATTATTATTATTATTATTATTATTATTATTATTATTATTTACTAAATTCTGTTGATTTCAGTTGATCTTTGTTATTGAATGTGACACCGTCCATTCAAACACTGGAACGAATTATACATTTACGCACACACACACACACACACACACACACACACACACACACACACACACACACACACACACACACACAGGAGCCAGTAGCGAGGAAGGTGCTGCAATTGTACTCTGTTAACCTGGGACATAATTACAGGGAAATTATAGGATATATATATATATATATATATGTATGTATGTTTGGGGTGTGTGTCACACTGCCTAGTGAGATGTGATTAAACTCCGATCATGCGGCCTGACTTGCATAAATTCATACAGGGCCGAAGATTCTCCCCCTTTTTTTTTTTTTGGAGTGGTTCAATTGAATGCACAGTCAGGTGCAGAGGGACGGAACCTCTTAAGCTCAGACTAATTGGAATAAGGAAGGTCCCTGACCCAGATTGACGTCGGGGAAGACAGGTCTTGTTGACCTGTTGATGATACCTCCCTGCCCTGCCAAAAAAAAATGACACACATACACACACACTGTTGATCATAGTTCCCCCTGCCGAAAAAAAAAAAAACGTTACCCTCCAACCAGCCAACCCCCAAAAAGTAATTATTGTTCATTAACTTTTTGACCGACTTATCCACCCACCCCAATTAAAAAACTATTGAATCCACCACCACACCTCCACTCTAGTTTGTGAGATATCTCTGACCACACATACCTACAAGTGCAGACACAAACGCAGTTAAATAAAAACCTAACCCCCCCCCCCCGACCCTTTCCTCCTCCTCCCTTCCCCCCCCTCCCAGATACAATAACTTTATTTACCTTTGACCATACCCCCCTACCCTCCCCTCCTTCCCCCCCCCCCCAACCCCAATGAAAAAAATAATCTAATTCCCCTCCTCCTAGTTTGTGAGATCTCTTTGCCCACAAACATTCGCACAACCAACATACAATCACAAACACAGTTTAATACCTCGACCGCATGGAGTCCGTAAATAAATAGAAGAACGACCAAAAGAAGGAAGGAGAGGAGAGAAAGCAAGTCCTTAAAAAAACACAGAGAGAGAGAGAGCAGAGAGAGAGAGAGAGAGAGAGAGAGAGAGAGAGAGAATCGATCTTCGGTCTGCGTTAAAGCTTAAGGTTTCTTGGGTCTTGTCGACCAGTCGTCGCCAGGTTCATTTGGGGCTGAGCTGAAAATGTACTAAACCTTCGTTATGCGGTTCAGTAGCAGAGCTGCTGTCAACAATGGTGATGCTGACGTTAATGATCTTTAGGCGAGGTAAAAGTAATATATTGGAGAAGATCGTTTTTATGGTGATAATATAATAAAATAATAATAATAATAATAAGAAGAAGAAGAAGAAGAAGAAGAAGAAGAAGTGTTCTCAATTATTTTTTAATAATAATAATTATGATAATAATAATAAGAAGAAGAATATGTATACTCAATTGTTTTTTAAATAATAATAATAATAATAATAATAATAATAATAATAATAATAATAATAATAGTAGGGTAAAAAAATAATATATTAGAGAAGTTGTTTGTTATAATGCTGAATAAAAAGTTTTATTTACCTGTGGAAACTAGAACAAAAACAACAACAACAACAACAACAATAATAATAATAATAATAATAATAATAATAATAATAATAATAATAATAATAATAATACGTGACATACTGACGTTCTGAAATCCACTTTGTGTGGAAAATGGAACCATTTCAGGGCGTACTTAGCATTTTCCAGGTCGAGTTCATGTTCTGTAATGTGTTCATTTGCAATACATACTTAGGAAATGGAACAGCACTGTATATAGCTGGAATATTTGTATGTATGTTTTTATCTATATATATAATATATATATATTAATATAATAATTATATTACTATATACTACTATATACTAATAATAAATATAATATATATAAATAATATTATATAATATATAGAGTATTTATATATATACTATATATACTATATATATACATATATATATATATATATATATATATATATATATATACTATATATATATATATATATATTATATATATATATATATACATATATATATACATATATATATATATATATATGTATATATATGTATATAAATTAATCATTTCACCTCGCATAGAGTAATATAGAGAAAATAAAAAGAAATATGAAAAATAAGTAATATAATAATAATAATAATAATAATAATAATAATAATAATAATAATAATAATAGCAAAACGCCTTTCGCTTGGGACACTATAATAATATGGTCTGTTTATTTTTTTATCTTTTTATTTTTGCTATGAATGTAGATTTGCATCTGTGTCCTGACAGACGATCAAGAAGAGAAATGATTTTATATCATTATATAACATTCCAGAATGTCGTGAAACGTCCATAGCTGTGGAATCTGTTCATACATGCGTAGCTATGTAACTCCTCTTTATTTGAATGTGCACTTGAATTATTTCCTTGTTTAGGAGTGATTATTTGAAGCATAATAATGACTGTAGTTAACTGTTCGTGACGCGTAATTCTTCGCATAAGAAAGGGAAAGCACGCACTCTGAAAATTGGTAAGTCAAGTCAAGTATATATATATGATGACCAGTTTCGGGAAGCATGTGTTACTTGACTTGACGGAGAAATGACGTCACGTGACGCTATTAATTTTATAGACTAATGATTTGAGAATAGTTAATAAATATGTAGATGGAAAGTTGTAGAAACCGTTAGTTAGAGTGATGGAGAGGTTGTTGCCTATTCGTGCAATCGGGGAGTTCGTGATATTTCGAGACTGTTTTTCTTTTTCTAAAAAGAAAATAACTCGATGGAAAAGTTATTTATTTTGACTGGTCATACTTTGTTGCTAAGGAGTGTCCAGAGGTTTGGTACAATTCAATTTATTTACGGATTCTTTCTACGTAGGGGGTTGATGCCGTCAGTGCGCTTATGGGATGCACTGTCGGCATTACTCAAGGTTCTTTGCGGCGTTCCTTCGGCCCCTAGCTGCAACCACATTCATTACTTTTACTGTACCTCCGTTCATATTCTTCCTCTTCCATCGCGCTATCGTTCCTCTCCTATGTTGTTGTTTGAGATTGAGCTGGCCTTATGCCAGCACGAGCTCTTGCTCCTAGAGCACCCCGTAGAGCCTCTCCGAACAATTATTTGATGATGAGACTGCGAGGATATTCTCCTGTTACACTTTTCAAACCTTTCAAATCTACCTACTCTCAATTTCCTTATCAGCGCTGAATGACCTCATAAGTCCCAGTGCTTGGCGTTTGACCTAAACTCTATACACTCCAATCCTTTGCTGATTCCTGTTTCATAACGACTGATTCGTCCTGGGATCACATTAAAAGCGGAAATATTCATACCCTCACTTTGGTCCTGAAACGTCAACGAAGATTATTAGACGCCAATGGGAACCTTGATTTTGAAAAGCGATTGCGAGGGAATTCTGAAGCTCTTTTGAATCGAGATATCTGGAAACATCTGGAAACTTCTGATGAACGAATGTTTGCGAAAATTCCTTCGGACGAAACGTCTGGAAATCACTCCGGCGAAGATACTGGAAGAAGCCAGACTCGACAAATGCATTGAATGAAGATATATGGTAACAATTCCATTGCCCGAGTCATGGAATATCCATATTTCCTCCCGAGGTCCTTAGCCCGAGTCGGGGAATATCGATGACTAAGTGTTCCCTCCGGTTTAGGCGACTCT
>NC_087215.1:67019255-67024255 GCF_015104395.2 Macrobrachium nipponense | reverse complement strand
GACATATCCAGCCTGGGAGACCGAGAAAATAAATAATTCAGTTCCCAGTAGGGGTAGGACCCCTCCCCCACCCCCCAATGGATTCGGTAGATCAGACAACGTAACGGCTACAGTTTCTCCGGAGTGACAAACAAAGAAGCCTTGAAATTGAAATTTGGTATGTCTCTCTCTCTCTCTCTCTCTCTCTCTCTCTCTCTCTCTCTCTCTCTCCAGTAAAATAGCAACAAAATGAATCTCTCTCTCTCTCTCTCTCTCTCTCTCTCTCTCTCTCTCTCTCTCTCCAGTAAATAGCAACAAAAATTAATCTCTCTCTTCTCTCTCTCTCATCTCTCTCTCTCTCTCTCTCTCTCTCTCTCTCTCTCTCTCTCTCAGTAAATAGCAACAAAAGTGAATCTCTCTCTCTCTCTCTCTCTCTCTCTCTCTCTCTCTCTCTCTCTCTCTCCAGTAAATAGCAGCAAAAATTAATCCTCTCTCTCTCTCTCTCTCTCTCTCTCTCTCTCTCTCTCCAGTAAACAGCAACAAAAATTAACTCTCTCTCTCTCTCTCTCTCTCTCTACTCTCTCTCTCTCTCTCTCTCTCTCTCTCTCTCTCTCCCCAGTAAATAGCAACAAAAATTAATCTCTCTCTCTCTTTCTCTCTCTCTCTCTCTCCTGATGAATGAAACAAGTGCAGCACAGGTGCTAAAGGTGAACAGGTGCTTTCCAACCACCTGTTTATAATTAAAGTGTTTTTAAGCGGGATTTAATCATTAACCCTGTATTAGAATTAAGGTGCTCCACTCCATCACGAAGGCTTGCTGTGCATTTTATTATATTTATATATTTATTTTAATTTGATATTTCTACCTTGACGCTGAAAGAACAATGATTGTGGAAACTGCTTCCCCTCGGTAATCATTTAAGGTAACAGAAAGTTTCAAACTAATTCGGCTGTTTACCTCTTTAGTATTGACGTCAGTCTCTGCAGTTAGTATTTGATATGATAAGGATACAAATATATGAACCTTAACGCCCTTTTTTGATTGTAGGGAAGTCTTTTTTGGGGATGGGGCTGCTAGCCTCACACCCACGAAAAAAAAAGAAAAAAAGTTTAAAATGGAAGAAAACAAGGTGGTAGCAATGACGAGTTGATGGCTTTGTTTTGGTAAACGCGTTGCGCGTCATTCAACTGTCTCCGCAAACCAAACTAGTGCCAGTTCGTATCCCTGTCGACAGGCGCGCCAGTTTGAACCGCAGGCCTTACAAATGCATACCTATCGCTCTCCCACCTAGTTTTCGGGCGTGGATTTCTAATGCCTTTGAAATAAGGCAAAAAGAAAACAGGAAAAAAATACGAAAAAAGCATTATTATTATTAAAATCGTCTCTACAGACCTTTTATTAAGCATTGGATTTCGCTGTCAAATACGCGATATTGGTTTAACTTTGAGACTTTGAACGAAATACACTCAAGGACTGGCATTTATTAAATCTCTCGAGATTGTCCAGTATGTAGGATTTGTCAGAATCGCCTGGAGAGAGAGAGAGAGAGAGAGAGAGAGAGAGAGAGAGAGAGAGAAGACCTTACCTTACAGACCTTACAGTTCGTTCGGGTTGCCCCAGGTCCCTCAGTGTGAGGCACCTCTAATGTCTACCAGAGAGTTGCTAGTACATCTTCCGGTATATTTTGCATCTTCCAATCTTGGATGGTCTGGGATGCAGTTTAGATATTTGTCGAGCTTATTCTTAAACACATCTACGCTCACTCACCTGATATATTCCTCAGATGAGCTGGCAACGCATTGAATAGACGCTGCATTATCGATGCTGGTGCGTAGTGGATTAATGTCCTGTGTGCTTTCCTTATTTTTCCTGGTATAGTTTTGGGCACTATTAATCTACCTCTGCTTGCTCTTTCTGATATTTTTTAGTTCCATGATGTTTTCTGCTATTCCTTCTATCTGTTTCCATGCCTGAATTATCATGTAGCGTTCTCTTCTCCTTTCTAGACTATATAATTTTAAGGATTGTAGTCTTTCCCAGTAGTCAAGGTCTTTAACTTCTTCTATTCTAGCTGTAAAGGACCTTTGTACACTCTCTATTTGTGCAATATCCTTTTGATAGTGTGGGTACCATATCATGATTGCAATATTCAAGTGGACTACGAACATATGTTTTATAAAGCATAATCATGTGTTCAGCTTTTCTTGTTTGAAGTGCCGTAACAACATCCCATTTTTGCTTTACATTTTGCCAACAGAATTGCTATTTTGATCATTGCATAACATGTTCCTCATTCATCATACACACCAAGGTCTTAACTGCTTCCTTATTTGTGATTGTCTCATTATTAGGTCTCTGTCTCCATAATTTATTGATTCAAATTTTATCAGAGTTAAATACCATCCTATTTACCTCTTCCCAATCATATACTTTTGTTTTTAAGGTCTCTTTGTAGAGCGTTCCTATCTTCATCACAAGTAATTTCTCTACTTATTCTTGTGTCATCTACGAAACTACTCACTACCGATCCTTAACATTATTGTCTATGTCTTCAATCATAATAACAACAGTATTGCAGCTAACACGTACTCTTGGCACACCGGATATTACCTTGGCTTCATCCGATTCCTCGTCGTTTGCAATAATATCTGTTTTCTGTTGTGTAAAAATTCTTTTAACCATCTTCTACTTTATCCACGATATTGTGTTTTCTAATTTTTCTTCGCTAAGATATTATGGTCTACTATGTCAAAAGCTTTTGCAAAGTCTAGATAAACCACATCTGTTTCATTTCCGCTTTTCATATTTTTGAATATGTTCTCACGGTGGACTAAAGGTTTGTTTGTGTACTTTTTCCGGGTACGAAAACCATGTTGTCCTTTATTAAAAAAATTATTTTTTATTATTAAATGTTTCATAATATTTTTCTTCATTACCCTTTCATACACTTTCATAATATGTGATGTTAGAATCACAGGCCTATAATTACTTGCCTCTAGTCTTGATCCACTTTTGAAAGTAGGGGTAATATATGCTAATTTGTGCTCATCATAAATCTTCCCTGTATCTACACTTTGTCTTAATAATATTGCAAGTGGCTTTGCGATAGAATGAACTACTTTCTTTAACAAAATAGCAGGCACTCGATCGGGCCCTGCAGCGGCTCCATTTTTAATTTCATTAATAGCCTGCACAAATATCATCTTCATTAATATCAATGTCAGCTAAATATTCACGATTTTCATCCCTTATTCTATATCATTATCTTCATTATCTATTCTAGGGGTGAATTCTCTCTTATATCGTTCTGCCAATATGTTGCAAATTTCCTTTTTTTCATTGGTTAATCTCCCTTCAATTCTTGAGGGCCTATTTCTATTCTTCTTTTATTCATCTTCTTCGCATATAAGTATAATAGTTTGGGGTTTTGCTTGATATTTACTAGGGTTTTTCCTTCTAAGTCCCATTTTTAATTTTCTTTTGATTGTATAATCTTTTGTTCTGCATTTTCTATCTTACTTTTTAGTAGTTATCACTTTCCATGCATTTTTTCTTTTGGAAGACCTTTTTCCACTTTCTGATTTTCTGGAACAAGATCCTTCTGTCTATTGGTATGCATGACTGATGTTTACTTTTCTTCTTCGGTATATATTTACCACTATTTTCTCTAATATTTTATATAATATCTCCGTATTTACCTTATGTTATCACTTACGAAAATGTTATCCAATCTTTGTTTAATTCTTCATTTATTTCTGACCATTTTATATTTTTTTACTGTAGAAGTTGTATTTTCCATATCCTTCCCACTTTTTCATTTCTTGCTTATCTCTGTTTTCACTTGCTTTGGAATGGACTGTTAATTCTATGACATTATGGACTGAAATACTCGCATTATAAACTATTATTTCTTTAACATAATTCATCTCGTTCACAAATACTAGGTCTAAAGTATTTTCCTTTCTTGTTGGCAGGTGATTTATTTGTTGAATGAATTGTATTCTAGTAGCATATCTAATAGCTTTTCGAATTGCCTCTTATCTTCTGCACTATTATTACTCTCTTTTTTTATATGTATAAGTCATCCACATCTCCTATTCGTTCTTTCCAGTCTACGAAAGGAAAGTTGAAGTCTCCAGATAGGAGAATAGTCCAGTCCTTGTGATTTCTACATATATCATCCTTTTAATTTTTCTATTATTAAGTCAAACTCTTTAGTATTAGGAGGTCTATATATTACTATGTTCATTAATTTTTTCAGATTCAAAATTCTACCGCTATTAGTTCACTTCTGAGTTACTATATTTCTCATATATTTTTCCTTGTTTTTTGTCTTTCCCATATATTGCGGTTCCCCCTTGATTCTATTTTTTCTATCTGATCTTGGGAATACTAGTTTCACTTGTATTCATTATATCTATTTTCTTTTCAATTTGGGTTAGTTCTTCTAAGTACTCTATTTTTCTTTTTGAGTTACTCGTAACTAAACCCTGCGCATTCATCACTATGATGGTTTGCGTGTTTTCTCCTTCATTTAATATTGGTAAAAATAAGGATTTTCCCATGTCTCTTTCCTGTTCTGGCATGTTGTTCTTTTTTTTCATTTCCAGAAATTCTGACATTAAAAAATCCAACTTTTCCATAATATTTGTTCTTCCTTCATCATAATTATTCATTTTGTGTCTGAATCTGCAATTTTCTCCATATCTGCAATATCCTCTTGCATAATAAAAACAGTTATTATCTCTTGAGTAGAATTTTGGAGCTGATGCTTTGAAATTTTTTGCTGACACCTCTGCATATCTCGTTGATGGCTTGCTTTTTTCTTTTACCTGAGAGAGAGAGAGAGAGAGAGAGAGAGAGAGAGAGAGAGAGAGAGAGAGAGAGAGAGAGGTCAGTAACAACATTAGGTCTAATTGAGGGAATCTGTCTTATCTGGATTCTGCCGAGCTCTACGGCTTACAATGATATGTCAGGGACCGAACAGCAATTAATATCTATAAGGTAGATTTTTCGATCC
>NC_087215.1:67011755-67014255 GCF_015104395.2 Macrobrachium nipponense | reverse complement strand
TTAGAAAAAGCCACTGCAGAAACATACATTTCAAGTAAATGAATGTGAACTTATATTTTCAACCATGGTTTTTCTCTTAACCAAGCAAGACAAACGCGAAGAATGTTTTTTTTTTTTTTTTTTTTTTTTAATTCCAGGGCCTTCAAAAAAAAAAAATGTAAAAACTTTAGTAAAACCGAAGATTATCTTTAAAACTGTTATCTTTGACGTAGCTGGTCTGGTCCAACTGACAATAAAACGCTGTGCCTGTCGGAATAAGTTCGATGTCACCATCCAGGAGCTGTTCTTCGCAAAACGAGATGGATTGTTCTTCCGGACCCCCTTTCCAGTGGTGGATTTCAGCTCAGCAGCCAACGTTTCTTCGGAGGTGATCGGTTGTATTTTAGTCTTTTTCGTTCCATGATTAGTAAAAATGATTCACCTCAGAGGTTTGCAGTCCCTCCCCCTCCCCATAAATGAATGAATGAATGAATGAATAGGTAAATAAATAGATAAATAAATAAATAAATAAATAAACATTATTCACCTCAGAGGTCTGCAGTCCCTCCCCCACCCCATAAATGAATGAATGACTAAATGAATAAATGAATAAATAGATAAATAAATAAATAAATAAACAAATTATTCACTTCAGAGGTCTGCAGTCCCTCCCCCACCCTTTAAATGAATGAATGAATGAATGAATAAGTCAATAAATGAATAAATGATTAAAAAAATTTCACCTCAGTTTCTTCGGCGCGATCGAGTTGTCTGTACAGCTTATAATCAAGGCCACCGAAAATAGCTCCATAGTTGGTCTCGGTATAATGCCATACAGCCCGTGAAACTCTCAGCCCTCAGTGGTGGCCTGTGTCATGGCTGACTTTAACCTTAAATGAAATAAACACCACTGAGGCTAGGGAGCTGGAATATAGAGCGTTTGATGACTGGAGGGTGGATGATCAATGTACCAATTTGCAGCCCTCTAGCCACAGCAGTTTTCGAGATCTGAGGGCGGACAGGAAAAGTGCGGACTGACAGACAAATAGCCATTTCAATCATTTTCTTTTGCGGAAAACTTAAAAGTCACGGCATGTATTTGAGCCAGACTGTATTTATAAAAGTAAAGAAATAATGTTGCTTATATACATAACTGTGTTTTTTTTTTTTTTACTTATGAAATGTTAGGTGCACTTGTCTGTTTCATTAAGTGGTACGATACCCTCCCCCGTACCCTATTTTTCCGTGATTTTTTGGCATAAACCGGTCTTTTGACCCTAATTAATAGTAGGATAGGGACGTGGTAATAATGACGATAATGAAGTATGGTCATAGCTTTTGTTATTCTTTTTATTATATCAACTATACAGATAAACCATGATATCGTAGTCATCAAGGTCATTCTGTCTCTCTCTCTCTCTCTCTCTCTCTCTCGTTTTCACCAACAATGACACCACCGACCACGACAACTCTACGGGAGACAACGCCTCCGAACCAGATACTCCTGCAGGCAACGACAATCCTATTAGCCGTGACGTCCCGCAGCGTCAGTTGGTCGAGGAGATCACAAGAACGAAATCTATTATACTTACTGTTATCATTATTATCATTCTTCTAGTTCCTCGTTGGACGAGTGGTTTTCGCACTCGGCTACCAGTCCGGTGATCCAAAGTTCGATTCTCGGCTCGGCCAACGCGGGGTCACAGAAATTTATTTCTGGTGATAGAAATTCATTTCTCGATATAATATGGTTCGGGTCCCACAATAAGCTGTAGGTCCCTGTTGCTAGGTGGCCAATTGGTTCCTAGCCACGTAAAGATATGTAGTCCTTCGGGCCAGCCGTAGGAGAGCTGTTCAACAGCTCCTTAGTGGTCTGGTAAAACTAAGATATACTTAACTTTAACCCCCTTCTGACTACGTTCTGTGAAAGATGACTTAACTAAACATGACAGAATCTGCGTTTCAATAATCATTCCATTATTAATTGCCTGCAATATTCGTGAATGTTATGGGAGCGAAAACTTGGACGACGAGATGGTTTATTTCGACCATGGGCCGACCAGGACCCACTTAGACAGGTCAGATGGACAGAGGGCCGTTTTACGCTCTCTCTGCGTAGTGACGTCAGCTGATCCACATCTCACCTGACTGTGGCTCCTACTTCTCTCCTGGGCCCGACTGTACGTTTTAGACAATACCTCGTCATTCTAATAATTCTCTTATCTGTCCCTAAAAACAGGCTGACGATGCGATGCCGACAGTAGTTCTCATATTAATGACGATTTTGTCGCTCTCGTTATTTTCCTGCGTCCTTCGGGTTCAAGGCGAAGATGCGATAATAAAGAAAGAGAAAATGGTTACGAGAGGTGAAATTTGAGACAAGGAAATCACCCTAGAACGCGCGAGTTCTTTTTGAGGTCCGAGAGAAGTAAAAAATTTTTTTTTTTATGATATTGTCGAGTACTGGGGGAAGCACCCGTTTGGAATTGATAAGGACAGCGTGTGGGTCAGTTATTCTTTT
>NC_087215.1:66999255-67001755 GCF_015104395.2 Macrobrachium nipponense | reverse complement strand
AATTACGTCGGTGAACCGAATCCCGTCTTGAAGTTCGGAAGAAGTTTGAGGTAATAATGAGATTGGTGTGTCTCAGTGTTTGGGAAACACAAGACCATGAACTAGCAGGTCGAGATAAGCAAGAACTCGGAAAGGGTCAGGAAGACTTTGAAAGACTTCTGGTAACGCAGTCTTTCCGAGACTTGACAAGACTTCTGGGAACCCTTTTGGATAGAACTGCGAAGACCTGGAAAGGCTTAGGTGTAATCTGAGAGAGTAATTTCTCTGCGCTCATTTACAAACTTTGCAACAGTTTAATCGGTATCAAGGAAGTGTTAGAATCTTCTTCAGTCTGTAAATGGAGGCGTGAGGACTTCATTTGAATAAAGGAAAAAGTGAAGCTCCGATATCATCACATATATAAAGTATATCCAACTCCATCCAAATGGACTTTCGTAAGACTGGTTTCTTCCTATCGTAGGTATAACTTCAAAACTTACTTGCATTTTTATCTATTGATTCATTTGATTTATTTATTTATTTTTTTCATTTTTAATAGGTGAGATCTCTTCTGTATTTTGCTTTTACTTCCTCATACATCTTTCAAATGGACGTATTCATATTCTTTGGAAGCTGGAATTTCAAGCCAAATGGCCCCTTCTGCGGCTTGTTATATATGAATAGAGATCATATTTTGAATAATAATAATAATAATAATAATAATAATAATAATATAATAATAATAATAATAATAATAATAATAAAAGAGGCATGATTCAGTGGCAAAAGCCCTCCACTGGAGCCTGTGCAAGAAACACCAGCTACCTTGCAGTAATAAGTGGTACGAGCACCACCCTGAAGGAGTGATAGAAAACGATCAGGCAAAGATCCTCTGGGACTATGGTATCAAACAGATAGGGTGATACGTGCAAATAGACCAGACGTGACGTTGATTGACAAATCAAGAGGAAAGTATCACTCATTGATGTCGCAATACCATGGGACACCAGAGTTGAAGAGAAAGAGAGGGAAAAAAATGGATAAGTATCAAGATCTGAAAATAGAAATAAGAAGGAAATGGGATATGCCAGTGGAAATCGTACCCATAATCATAGGACACTAGGCACGATCCCAAGATCCTGAAAAGGAATCTAGAAAAACTAGAGGCTGAAGTAGCTCCAGGATCATGCAGAAGAGTGTGATCCTAGAAACGGCGCACATATAAGATGATGGACTCCTAAGGAGGCCAAAATGCAACCCACCCGGAACCCCACACTATAAATACCACCCAGTCGAATTGGAGGACTGTGATAGAGCAAAAAAAAAAAATAAATAAATAATAATAATAATAATAATAATAATAATAAATTCAATCGACTTCGACTATTACCTATTTGAGACATGCCAACCTTTGGTGCGTTGCTCACCAGTTAAGCAACAATGAGAAAACAATAATTAGAAAATAGAGAAGAACCATTATAAAATTAACGCAGCTGAGGTAGCTATTACTTTTAATAATAAAACATGTTTAATAGAGGGTTTACTTCCAGCATACGATAATAATAATAATATAATAATAATAATAATAATAATAATAATAATAATAATAATAATAATCTTTGGAAGCTTGAATTTCAAGTCAGTGTCCCTGTGGTGGGTTCTTGTTCCATATGAATAGGGTCGACCTTCTGAATATAATAATAATTTTAATGATAAAATCTATTTCGGTAACGTGGCGCCATTTGCGGCAATTCAAGCACCTTACTGCATTTTTTTTCCTTACATCTTTTTCTTCTCCATCTCGCAACGACGTCTCGTTAAGGGTCTTATTTACTATAAGGGCAAAGAAGAATGGCCCTAACGTCCCCCTTGCAGAGGGATCCTTTCTCTCATTCAGAAGCGTCGGCCTCCAGTCACTCTATAAGAGCGGAAAAAGATCGTCCGATACCGTTCTAAGGCTTTATTAGTGGTTCCTGGCTGATGCGCTAATGGTAGTTATCGTCCTCCTTTTGGGGGAGAAATTTAGTGATTCAGCTAATGGTATTTTGTGGGGGTTTCATTAATGGTCCAAATTACGTCGGTGAACCGAATCCCGTCTTGAAGTTCGGAAGAAGTTTGAGGTAATAATGAGATTGGTGTGTCTCAGTGTTTGGGAAACACAAGACCATGAACTAGCAGGTCGAGATAAGCAAGAACTCGGAAAGGGTCAGGAAGACTTTGAAAGACTTCTGGTAACGCAGTCTTTCCGAGACTTGACAAGACTTCTGGGAACCCTTTTGGATAGAACTGCGAAGACCTGGAAAGGCTTAGGTGTAATCTGAGAGAGTAATTTCTCTGCGCTCATTTACAAACTTTGCAACAGTTTAATCGGTATCAAGGAAGTGTTAGAATCTTCTTTCAGTCTGTAAATGGAGGCGTGAGGACTTCATTTGAATAAAGGAAAAGTGAAGCTCCGATATCCATCCACATATATAAAGTATATCCAACTCCATCCTGGACTTTTCGTAAGACTGGTTTCTCA
>NC_087215.1:66994861-66996255 GCF_015104395.2 Macrobrachium nipponense | reverse complement strand
GCTTCGTTTTCACGACTTTTTTTTAACAAATATTTTTTTTAAATAAAGTCTTTTTTTTTAAAGGTTTTTAAAAAGTCTTTTTTTAAAAGGCCTTTTAAAGTCTTTTTTATTTGGCTTTAAAAAGCCTTTTTTTAAGTTTTTTAAAAAGCCTTTTTAAAGTCTTTTTTTAAAAAGCCTTTTTAAAGTCTTTTTTTTAAAGTTTTTTTTAAAGTTAGTTTTTTTTAAAGAAACTTTTTTTAAAAAAAGTCTTTTTTTAAAAAATTTTTAAAGTTTTAATTTTACTTTTATTTTCTTTTCAAAGCAACAATGCGACGAAGAAATCGAGTTTCCTGTACAGCGCGTAGTCAAGGCCACTGAAAATAGATCTGTCTTTCGGTGGTCTCGGGATTATGCTGCTTCAACCGCGGCTCGGTGGCGGGCCTGGTCTGTGTCGTTGCCAGAACGCACGGTTATGGCTAAGTTTAACCTTAGATAGAATAAAAACTACCGAGGCTAGAGGGCTGCAATTTGGTATGTTTGACGGTTGAAGGGTGGCATGACCAACGCACCAATTCTCAGTCCTCTATCTTCGGTGGCTTTTTAGATAGGGGTGGGGGGGGGGGTGGGGGGGGGGGGGGGCGGGCGGGAGGGGACGGACAAAACAGAAAGCCATCTCAGAAGTTGTCTTTTACAGAAGACAAAAAGGGTACATATTGATTTTGGAGATATTGATTTATGGTGGGGGGGGGGGGGGGTGAAGAAGAAGAAGAATGTTGCTTTAGCTACCTATATGATGTGACGCCAGTTTTTGTAGCCGTGAATCAATCGATCAATCACTGTTTTAACGTCGACACTTCAGATATTTTATTGCAGATGTCAGGATCATGAAAAAAGGGTACGTCACAATTTCGCAAAAATTGATTTAAAGTGCAATTATTAACAGAAAAATTATTTTTGACAGTAATTTCGAAACTTCAGGTATACAAAGCTAAAACGACTTTTTATTGTTGTGGGAAAAATGTCCAAAAATGAAAAAAAAATAGAAAGGAAAAATATATAAATTTTAAGAAATTTTTTTGCTGTCATTTCGAAACTTCGGCAAAATAAAGACTTTTTATTATTGAGGGAAAAATGTCCAAAAATTACAAAAAAAAATAGAAAAGAAAATATTTATGTTTATTAAGAAAAAGTTTTTGCTATTATTTCGAAACTTTAAAAAAAAAAACTTCATTGTTGTGGGAAAAATGTTCAAAAATGACAAAAAATAGAGAGAAAAAATACATATAAATATATTTTAAACCAGATTCCTAAAAGTGCAGTTATGGCCGCAAGTCCGTAAAAACAGGGAGGTTTTGAAAGTCATCTATGCCGAGTCCGACGTCACTTTGATATATAACTGGGTACTCGTTTAATTT
>NC_087215.1:66952361-66992361 GCF_015104395.2 Macrobrachium nipponense | reverse complement strand
ATATATACATGTAGTGTGCATATGAGTGATATATATATATATATATTTATATATATATATATACATATATATATATATATATACATACATATATATATATATATATAACATATATTATTATGTAACATATACCACACACACATTAATACATATACAAATTAATACAATTAGTATGTATATATTTATGTATATTTGAATATTTGAAGAGACACCTATTAACCAAACTTATCGATTTCTCATGAGCACGGAAATTCTCATCATGATTTCTACGATACACAAATACGCTGAGAGGTAATATGGCCCATTCTTTACAAAGGTCCTATAGGGTCACTTGCACCTCGACCGACAATGAACGCCTGCATTTTGACACAACTCTCTGCCCTCTGACCTTTGATGTCAGCTGCCCAGCGGTCTATACGGGCCCTAACTTTAGTAGATTCACATCAACCGTGTATTTGACGTCTAGGCCAGTCCCTTACGACGTTCCTGATTAGCTGTTGATAAGCCAATGATAGGGCTGGAAACTCTCCTCAGTCTCTCTATCAAGAGAGTTCACATATGCAGGATGTATGTTCCATCTCTCCTGAGGCATATATCTTTCAGGAGAGGTGGAACATACATCCTGCCTGCGTGAACTCGAGAGAGACTGAGGAGAGTTTCCGGCCCTGTGATTGGCTTATCAACAGCCAATCATGAGCGTCGTAAGGGACGGGCCTAGACGTCAAATGCACGGTTGATGTGAACCTGCTATAGAACCATTGATTATTATTTGTAAAATTTTTCTCACAAGCAATAATAAAGCAGATAGGCTGTTTTTCTACGTTTATGTTTTCACATTTTATAAAAACAACTAGAAACTGACTGTCGAACTTTTCATTGTTCTCTTAATAAGGTGATCAATTATTTGAATGTGTAATTTTTCCTCTTTAAAATCAAATCGGGTTAAGGACTGTTTTCGCTGATTTTTTTTTTTTTAAAGTGGAATAATTTTGCTTATGTATTTATTTGTGCATTCACGTGGGAGGTTTTTGTGAGATGAAATTCGCTTTAATTGTTGACCATTTGTGAAATCAAATTGCTTTTATGGTTGACTAACTGTGAAGTCAGATTCCATTGTATTGTTGACTGTTTGGTGAATCAAATTGCTTTTATGGTTGACTAATTGTGAAGTCAGATTCCATTGTATTGTTGACTGTTTGTGAAATCAAATTGCTTCCGCGGTTGACTAATTGTGAAATCTAATTCCATTATATTGTTGACTATTTGTGAAATCAATTTGCAATTTATGGCTATTTATGAAATCAAATTCCACTTTATTGTTGACTGTTTGTGAAATCAATTTGCAATTTAGTATTGACAGTTTGTGAAATGAAATTCCAGTATATTCTTGAATATTTACGAAATCGAATTCCCTTTCATTTTTACTGAATTCTATTCCCTCCTAATCTTGAATGCAGAATCAAATTACCACTGACTAAATATGAAATCAGAGTCCTTTTTATATATTGTTTGTTAAATATCAGATTTCATTTTATCGTTGGCAATTTGTGACATAAAATTTCCTTTTGTTAATTATTTCAATCCCTCTGTTCAAAAGAGGCAAACGGGCATCAGATAAATATAGGTAAATGAGAGCAGTAGAGAGAAAGGAGGAATAAGCGTGTGTTACATATTACATTAAAAATATGAACCTTGTTCTAACCCTCACAACCAACCAACCAACCCCCGCCCCCCCCTCTCTCTGGGAAAAGCAACGGTGTTGATGGCATGTGTTTGACAGCAAACTTTTCATTAATGGGGAAATGCCGAGATATTGAATGGTGGTTTTCGCTTACTTTGTTTTTTATTGTTGTCGTCGTTGGACTTACGGTGGGGGAGTAGGAAAGCATAAAAAGGTCTGAAAAGGGTTTTATAAGATGGGATATTTACGATGTGTTTATTAGGATGAAAATGTAGAAATAATCAAATATGGCGCATTTGTTTCAATTTTCGTTGGTGAAACGTTCTGTTCGGCCACAGATTTTAGCATGCGCCCTGAGTAAGCTTGGGGTCGGATCACGCCTTGTTATTTTTGTTGAGAATGAACATTAGTATCTTTTTTTGTTTTATCTCAGTGTTCCTTTAAGCGCTGAATGACCTCACAGGTTCCAGCACTTGTTCTTTTGCCCACACCCCCTTCCCTTAAATCGATTTCAGATATTAATTGGATGCAGGTTATTACACACACACACACACACACACACACACGTACGTTTGTATGCATGTGCGTGTGTTGTACTGTGATATATGTCTGATTGTATATATATATATATATATATATATATATATATATATATACACTATATATATATGTGTGTGTGTGTTTATATATATATATTATATATATATATATACACATACATACATAAAATAATATATATATACTAAATGAGAAAGAAAGAGATTAATTTACTTGTGGCAGGACCTTAGCGAAAGTTATTTTGACTTCACACCGTATCGAGAAGTTTCAAAGTATATCATTTTAGCACGAGATTTCTTTTTTATTTTTGTATTTATCAATATTAATTTTTCTCGAGTGAAATGTAAACGTAACCACAGTTATATATCCTTCAAATCGACTAGCACTGGCTCTTGATAGAATGAATGGTGTTTGTGTGTGCGTGTGTGTGTGTGTGTGTGTGTGTGTGTGTGTATCACACTTTTGCGTTTTACTTATCATTATCCATAATATTATTTTCTTTCATTTCATATTTGTTTAGAAGACTTCCCTCTAACATCTCGGAGAGAGAGTGTGACTCTTAGGCGTTTTAGTTTGCATTAAATTCCACACACAAAAAAAATCTTTCATAATATTTACGTTCCTTTCATGTAGTAGTATGTTTAGGAGACTTCCCCTTGACGTTTCTGAGAGCGAGGATCTCTGTCGCAAAAGACAGGGCTAGAGAGAGAGGTTTTAGGGGGTCCCAGGTTGCCCCGTCGTCTGGGTCTACCAGAGAGGTTCCAGTACTCTGTCGCGTCGTCTCGGTCTACCAGAGAGAAGTTTCAGTAAAGGCGACCTGTGAACAGTAGTAGGTCTCCAAGTGCCGCGAGATGGATGAGAAGGAAGGGGAAAAAAAGGGGGGGGAAGGGGGAGGGGGAGGGGGGGGACTGAAGGAAGAAGTAGGACGTCTATTGTCCTGTCGAAATGTATCCGGGTTTTCCGGGCTGTTGGTTGGGTCCTTGTGGTCGAAGTTTTATTATTATTATTATTTAAAAAAGAATCCTCGTAGTAGCACGAGTCTTCAAATGGAGAAACAAATCCACAGTTATGTAAATGTAGACATATATTTAAATTTAAAACTTTAAGGATAGCTTCCGGGAATCTGTTCAGTTAAGGTTAAGGGGGGAACCGAACAGATTCCCGAAAGTTTTCCTTGAAGTTTTGAATTTAAGAATATGTACATTTACATAAACTGTGGATTTTGTTTTCTCATTATTATTATTATTATTATTATTATTTATTATTATTAATTATTATTATTATTATTGTTATTATTATTATCAAACGTTTTCCAGACTGTTGCTTCCTTGAGATCAAAGTTTTTATTTTTTAATCAAAAGTTTACAAGACGGTTGGTTCCTTGTGGTCGATTTTTTTTATAATCAAAACGTTTACAAAACGGTTGATCCGATGTGGTCGAATTTAGATATATATATATATATATATATATATATATATATATATATATATATATATATATATATATATATATATTTGTGTGTGTGTGTGTGTGTAACCAAACTTTTCTAGACAGTTGGTTTCTTATGGTCGAAACTTTTTCTTATAATCAAAACTTTTTTTTAGACAGTTGGTTCTTTGTGGTCGAAGTTTTTTTTTTTTTTTTTTTATATATAAATCAAACGTTTTTAAGACGGTTGGTTTCTTATGGTCGTAGTTTTTAGTTTTCTGTAAAAGAAAACTATTGAGATGGTTAATTGTCGTTCCGTCTGCACTTTTTCTGTCCGCCCTCATATCTTAAAAACTCCTGAGGCTAGAGGGCTGCAGATTTTTACGTTGATCATCCACCCTCCAATCATCGAACATACAAAATAGGAACCCTCTAGTTTCAGTAGTTTTTATCTTATTTAAGGTCAAAGTTAGACACGATCGTGAGGTGCCAACAACGTATACCACCACCGGGCTGTGGTTGAGAGTTTCATGGGCCGTGGCTGAGTTTCATACGGCATTATACTCTGTACAGAGAACTTGATTGCGCCGGAGAAACTTCGGCGCATTCTTTTACTTGGGTTTCTTTTATCGAACATTATGCCTCCTTCTTTTACTTTCACTTTAATTCAGCCCCCATCGTGAGCTGGGAATTACAGGTGGCGGTGTTGTTGTTGTGGGGAACCGGGGGGGGGGGGGGGGGGGGGGGGTGGGGGGGGGGGGGGGGGGGTGTATGGGGGTGATGGGATGTGGGGGGGGGGGGGGAGGGGGGGGGGGGGGAGTCTTAAAGATGACGAACTCTAAATACAGAGAACAGCTCCCAACAGAGACGATCTATCCAAACGACATGTCCTCAGTTAATTTTTTTTTTTTTTTTTTTTTTTTTTTTTTTTTTGTGGGCGGTCTCGGTGCTCTGTAGAAAATCTGTATACTGAATTAATCATAACAATGTCGTTTAAAGGGGTTCTGGTATTTCTCTTGTCTTTTGTGCGTGTTATAAATCATACGTAATATTACAGAATATGTTCCGTGGAATTAGGTTTGAGTATTCCAACCGCGCTCATTTACATTTATATATGAAAAAATATATCATATAAGACATAATTATAGTATCAATGATTTTTAACAAAAAGTGCCCTTTTATAAACGCTATATAAATCTATTATCATCTCCATGATTCTTATGCAAGCATTAAGCTACAAATGTCCTTTAGTGCCCAATTCGCTCTAGCCTCTAACGAGTCGGGCAAGACGTCACTGAAGTCCTGATTTCTCCTCTGTCTGTGCGTTGGTTCGAATCCACGAGAGGACGAACTTATTAACAACCGAAAAATTCCCCTGCGGTTAACATACATGAAAACATTAACTCTGAGGTAGAGCAAATAGGATATAATATATATATAATATATATATATATATATATATATATATATATATATATATATATATATATATATATATATATATATATATATATAACTATATATATATATATGTATATATATGTAATGTGTGTGTGTAATATAAACAATATGCTTTATGGATTTACATCATAACTTCAGTACTTTAACCACGCTCTTCCATAGATGATATTTACCGGATATATTTCATTGACGTATATTTAGCATCAGTATTTGGTACCATGCTCTCTTAAAGTGATAAAGCTTATTCTCAAATTATTTATTCATTTACTTATTTTTTTGCTTGCTATTTCACGTGATGAATTAAAAGTAATTTATTCTCATTACCCGGTGCTATTTGGGTGGGGATAAATTGAGCACACTGGATTTAGCGTCTCATTTGCGTCAGTGTTGACCTCTCTCTCTCTCTCTCTCTCTGTCGCTTCGATTTCGAAATTGACCTCTTCCAGATTTTCATATAATCTGCCTGTCTGTCTGTCTGTCTGTCTCTCTCTCTCTGATTTCGACATGGATTTCAGGGGGATTTTCACGTAATCTTAATTTTGATTTATTTATTTACCTCTCTCTCTCTCTCTCTCTCTCTCTCTCTCTCTCTCTCTCTCTCTCTCTCTCTCTCTCTCTCTCTCTCTCTCTCTCTCGCTTCGATTTCGACATTGATCTCATCCAGATTGTCATATAATCTTAAACCTGATGTATTTATGTACACGTCTTCTCTCTCTCCTCTTCTCTCTCTCTCTCTCTCTCTCTCTCTCTCTCTCTCTCTGTATTGTCACAAAAAATTTCAAATGACAAAGAATATTTAATTCGTAAAGAACGCAGTGCTGTCTTTCTCATTATTAGGCCAAACGAATTTGAATTTGCCAGAGTAATAAAAAACAACGCAACACCGTTATACTCATTATTAAGGTAAGGAACTTGTCCATAATTAAAACAAACAAACAAACAAAAGAAAATCGATCAGTAGCCTCAAAGGCTGATGAAGACAGGACGACCCTTAGGTTTTGGTGTGGGTGATATTATTACTCAATAATTCCTGTGTGGCTTCTCCTCTCTGTCATCTTCAGCCAGAGTCTGGAAATTCTCTCCTTCTCTCCTCTCTCTCTCTCTCTCTCTCTCTCTCTCTCTCTCTATCTTTCTCTCTCTCCTTTGAGGATGGAAGGAGTCCGCTCTGGAAATTTGAATAATTGACAAACAGGGACTGCTGGAAAAATTCTCTCTTCTCTCTCTTCTCCTCTCCTCCTCCTCCTTTCCTCTCCTCCTCTCTCTCTCTTCTTCCCCCCCCCCCTCTCTCTCCCCCCCCCCCCCCCTCCTTTGAGATGGAAGAGTCCGCTTTCTGGAATGAATAGTGTGTGGAAGTCCTTCAAATATTTTCACCGGTATTCTGAGGAATTCATAGGTCCATATTATCCGAAAAATATTATATATAGAAAAATAATTATGTTAATATAGAGTATATATCTATATATATAGTTAATTTATATATATATATTATATATATATATAATTTTTACATAAATATAATATATTAAATAGCTATCTAATATATATATATAATATATACTATTTATATATCATATATATATATATATATATATATATATATATATATATGGATTGATTCTACGTAATTGTGTTGGTAGGATAGAAATGAAGATTTTAATAACGCAATCAATTTGATTTATTTTCTCTTTATGTTAATTATTTTTCCATGATAGGATAGAACTGGAGATTTTAACAATGCAATTGCTTTCAATTTTTTTTATGGTTAATTTTTTTTCTGAATAGGATGGAAATGGATTTAAGGACGCAATTATTTTGACGTATTTTGTTTTTCTGATTATTTCTTTTCTGAGTAATATATAAATGGAGGTTTTATTAACGCAATTGCTTTTATTTATTTTGACATTGTTTATTTTTATGTGGATAAAATAATGCAGAGTTTGATAACGAAATTGCTTTTATTTATTTTGTCTTTATTTATTTTTGCCTGGATAGAATAAAAAGGGAGATTTTAATAAGTCAATTGCTTTTATTTATTTTCTCTTTATTCATTTATGTCTGGATTAAATAAAAATGGAGATTTTAATCAGTCAATTGCTTTTATTTATTTTGTCTTTATTTATTTTTATCTGGATAAAATAAAAATGGAGATTTAAATAAGTCAATTGCTTTTATTTATGTTGTCTTTATTTATTTTTATCTAGATAAAAAAAATGGAGATTTTAATGACGCAATTGCTTTTATTTATTTTGTCTTTATTTTTATCTGGATACAAAAAAGTGGAGATTTTAATAACGCAATTGCTTTTATTTAGTTTGTCTTTATTTTTATCTGGATACAAAAAAGTGGAGATTTTAATAACGCAATTGCTTTTATTTAGTTTGTCTTTATTTTTATCTGGATACAAAAAAGTGGAGGTTTTAATAACGCAATTGCTTTTATTTAGTTTGTCTTTTTATTTTTTTTTTGTCTGGATACAAGAAAAATGGAGATTATAATAAGTCAATTGCTTTTATTTGTTTTGGCTTTATTTATTTTTGTCCAGATAGACTAAAAATGGAGATTTTATTAACGCAATTGCTTTTATTTATTTTTGTCCGGATAGAATAAAAATGGAGATGTTAATAAGTCATTGCTTTTATTCATTTTGTCTTTATTTATTTTCATCTGGATACAAAAAAAATGGAGATTTTAATAAGTCAATTGCTTTTATTTATTTTCTCTACTTATTTTTATCTGGATACATAAAAGTGTAGGTTTTAATAACGCAATTGCTTTTATTTATTTTGTCATTATTTATTTGTTTCCGGACACGGTAGAAGTGAACATTTTAATAAGCCAACCGTTGTGATTGATTAGCGCATGATTATTGAAAGTTACGTTTGAGGACACCTTCACCGATGTCACTAGCTGTAACTTTGACTAATTATATCTTTTTATTATCATCTTTTAGTTATCTTATTATTATTGTAAAGTAACGTATTTTTCAAAAGAATATCTTTCGTTGTGTTTTTACAGAAACGAAGAATTTTTTGATTGAGTGGCGAAGATTTAAAAAAAAAAATTGATATCTTTCTCTTTGCATTACTAGAGACGAAGAAAGTATTTTGATAACGTTTGGTGGCCATTATATGTCGAGGCTCAAGAATATATATTTCATATATATCTGTTAGTTGTGACTCGTGTTTCTTCAATGATGGAACAAAACGTGTGACTGCATAGTATCTGCAATTCATTCCACTGTTATAGTTAGTATCATCATTTTTCATCTTATCACTTTTGAACTCATTTATTCGTTTCTGTTTTGTTTATTTAAATTTGTTTACTCTACTTTTGGAATTTGTTCATTCGTGTTTACTAATACTCTGTATTAATTTTGATTATATTTTAAATCCTTATGGATTTGCTATATCTTTCATTCATTCATTTACACATTCATTCATTCACTCGTACAATCACACATTCATTCATTCATTTTGCATTCACTCACTCACGCATTCAATCATTCACTCACACATTCATTCAGTCACCCACTCACACATTCATTCATTCACTCACCCAGTCACACATTCATTCAGTCACCCACTCACACATTCATTCACTAATTCATTCACCCACTCACACACTCATTCATTCGTCACTCACTCACTCACTTACTCACACATTCATTCACTCACTCATTCACTCACTCACTCACTCACGCGTTGAATCATTTATTGCCAAACCAGTGGAAGTGAAGGGTTTTGAAACCCAGCGACTGGGCTCATATTTCACTCATTTCACTGCATCCTGTTCTTCTGTTGTTTTGTATAAATGGCGTTTTCGTAGTCCTTCTGAATGCCTGTTAACTTTTCAATATCATTGCTCCAGCTGCTTTAGAATCGACGTAAAGTTAGAATCACCTTGAATTCCCTTGCTCTTCGCTGCGTAATTCCGCTCGTGATCCGATTTGGTTGTTAGGTTCAAGCTCAGTGTTCTATGCCGGATATCGACTTGTTGTTGTTGCTGTTGTTATCGCAGTCGGGAGGCTGGTGGCTGTAGGTTACGTTACCTCCGGTAACCTTTCATTTGAGGAAGCCCTCGCTTGGTTTGTTTACATCAGGCGACGGGATCTGCGTTGTCTTACGAATGGGTCTCGTAATGTTATCTCGGGTAACCTTTCATTTGTACAACATCTTCGTCTTGTTTGTTTACATCATGCTAAAGGATCTGCGTTGTCTTACGAGACGAATGAGACTTATTTGATTTGGTAGCTACACAGAGAGAGAGAGAGAGAGAGAGAGAGAGAGAGAGAGAGAGAAAGAGAGAGAGAGAGAGAGAGAGAGAGTATGACTCAGGATAGAGGACATTGCGCAAAACATCCATCTTAATTGGCGCGAGACAGGAGTTCCCTCATGAATGACCGACCGTTCTCCGTTCACCATGACGACCAGCATCCACGTATAAGCGTCTACTGACCCCTCTCTCTCTCTCTCTCTCTGTCTCTCTCTCTCTACTGACGCCAGTTCTCTCTAGACACAATCATTAGGACACTGTGCATGAACATTGAAACCTGCTCCTAGGGATAAGTGAACACACGATGTCTCCTCGGAAGGATTAATAAGTCTTTGGGACATCCCATTCCTTGCAACTCTCTCTCTCTCTCTCTCTCTCTCTCTCTCTCTCTCTCTCTTCTCTCTCTCTCTCTACACGTAGGGTTCTTGAATTTAGCAAATTGACATTGTTGGCTTGCACTGATGTATTTATTTACTTGGACCTCTCTCTCTCTCTCTCTCTCTCTCTCTTCTCTCCTCTCTCTCTCTCTCTCTCTCTCTCTCCGCCGTATGGGCACAGGTTATTATTCATCTCAATCCAGATATAAGGGTCACATGATGAACGTGATTTGAGGAATAAAGAAAACTGTTCAAAACAGCAGTGAAATAATAGATATTACCGCTACGTTAAACGCAGTATATGTGATATTTATTCTGAGCGTCACCCAGCCTTCATTTATGAACCTCGCATGTAACTGTCGTAAATATTGAGCCAGGAAATGCACGGAAACATTATGTAGTGGATCTAGTTACGATGCAGTCGCTATATTACTTTTGAATATTTTTGTCATTATATAGAGTAGTATATGTATATGTATGTAGTATGTATATATATATGTAGGATAAATATGGTATATATATATATATATATATATATATATATATATATATATATATATATAGATAATATAGAGACAAGAATATATTTGACAAATAATGGTCAAGTGACTACTTTTTTTCCCTTTCATAATGACGTTTACAATTAATATCCTTTACAAGCACAAATATGTTATAGAAAGATGCACAGATATTCTACAGATGAAAAGCGAAGTGACAACCTTTTACCTACCATATTGACACATTGGACAGGAAAATGTTGAACCTGGTATTTTTTTCCTCTTCTTTTTCCTTTAAAGTGACTACTGTCTTTTGTTTTCATATTCACATGTCATCACTATCCTCCACATACGTAAATATGGTCTAGAAAGTTAAGTAGATATTTGAATGAAAAATGCTCTCTCTCTCTCTCTCTCTCTCTCTCTCTCTCTCTCTCTCTCTCTCTCTGTCCCAATTCAGAGGTTCAGACGTGTCATTACTTCCGGTCGACCTGTTACCCTTCGACCGGCAACCTTTTGTTTTCGAAATGGCCCACCGGCCATGGCCAGGAAGATTATTTTTGAAGCCGTGCCCGAAGATTGCGTGCGTTTTGCCTCGCCATTTTTCTCCGGGGTTGGATGCTAATCTCAGCGGCAAACAAAGATAAACAAAACAAGAAGAGAGTTGCTGCACGGTAAACAAAGATGAACAAAGCAAGACGTGAGTTTCTGAACGGTAAACAAAGATAAACAAAGTAAGATAAGCGTTGTTGCACGGTGAACTAAGATAAACAAAGCAAGAGAGAGTTACTGCACTTGGTTCGTGTTTTTGCTGGCTGCCTTGATCTCTATTTAGCATCAGTAAACAAAGTTAGAGAGTTTTTTGTGGTTCATGATTTCCATTGCTGTCTGTATATGTAACTATGTAACTGTAAGTCTGTAACTGCAATGAACAAAGTATGAGAGGTGTAACGCTTGGTTTTGTTTTCTTTTTGCTCTGTTTCTCTGTAACTCTTTACAGGAGATAAACAAAGAAGGAGATAAACAAAGAATCTGCACTTGGTTCATGTTTTCGTTTTGTTCTCTGTAGCTCTAACATTTTACAGGCGTGATGTTTAAAAGGCTTTTGCTTAGCAACATCATTCTAAGATTCTTACTAAAAACGTGAATATTTTATTTTTATTCATTTTATTTTATTTTGTCTGTTTTTTTTTTAAATGGGAGAACATTGAATGAACTCGAAAAAAATTGAGGATGTAAAGAACATTGATTTAAGAATCAAAAGTGGAATATAATTCCATTATATATATATATATATATATATATATATATATATATATATATATGTATATATATATGTATATATATATACAATATATATACATATATATATATATATATATTATTTTTGTCAACTGGAGAAAATGATCTTGCTTCAAAAAACCAATTGAAAATTCAAAAGTAAAAATAGTAATATGTCCGAATTCAGTTTCATATGACTAATGATTTGGTTGCAATTGGCATTTTTTTTTTATTTGAATTTTGGCAGCTATAGTTGAATTGACTGCGTATTTAATACTGTATATGATGTTCACTATCACTGAAGAATATTCATTGCCTATTTATTCTTTTTATTGCACTTTTATTTTCTTTGCTGTCATCTTGATCTTAACATTTTTTTGTTTGTGCTATCTTTTATTTACTTCCCCTCCTTCGTCTATAATAATCATTCCGTTTGTCCAGCTGTTCTTTTTTTTTTTCACACTCCGCTCTGTCTGTGATATTCTCTTTCGGTATAGATATATGAGATATTAAAGTTATAATTCAATCGGTAATAATAATTTTTATTTTTTCTTCCGCAGGTACGGTTTAAGTTCCTTAGGCGAAGTTTGGACGCGCCATTAATGTGAGTTGTAAATCAGTTATGTGATATATATATATAATATATATATATATATATATATATAATTATGGACCTGATCTTGGTCATTTGTGGGGTTCGGGATATGAAGGAAAAACAGGAGAGAGATGTTTACATGCATGCAATGTAGGACATACAAAAATAATAATCGAGAGAACGTTTAACACGGCGTATTCTTCTTAGCTGCACATGTGGCCTTTAACTGTAATTATTAAGTTAACTATGCTGGTGCACAACCGGACGGCAGGTTAGACTGTTATTGACACTCATGGTGACACACGTCTTTGTGTGGCGGCCGACGGGAATGCGGGGCACTGGGCACTCGTGTCTCGACCCACTCTGTACTGTATGGGACCCGCTAACGATCTGACCGGTAGTGCGGCCTGTTTCAAATGCCCCCTACACACAGCATCATTATGCAAGAAGCTGATTGGTTATAGGGATGCGTGGCAACTCTTTTGAACTTGCCCAAGCCACGCCAATCTTGTAACGTCTTTGGCGGTCGACTTGTTTTGTTACACATACATACAGTATCACTTATAACGGTTTCACGGGACTTCAGACTATCACGGAAAAGGCATATTCAAAACTGTATTGAATCAGCTCATATATATATATATATATATATATATATATATATATATATATATATATATATATATATTGACCTATAAATAATTGCTATTATTTAGGAATAACTCGAGAAACTTCGTGCTTTATTTTATGGTATGATTACAAGGTTAAACAAACGTATGGCAAACCTTCAAATACCCGCAATCTCCCTTTGGACGGTAAACAGGATTTTCTATCCATTACTGTAGTGATTGCTTGTATGAAATGCTACTGGAATTATCAGCTGTATCATATCCACTTCCGCTCTCTCCTGGTTTGTGTTGTAACCATTTTTCGTCTCTGCTCTTATGTGGTGTACCAAGTTTTGTCCTCTGTTAATTTGTTGGTTTGTTGTACCCAGTTTCTTCCTCTTTTGCTTTGTATTGTACCCAGTTCCTTCCTCTATTGGTCAAGTTGCACAAAAATTCTTACTCTATTGATTTACATTTTACCCAGTTTCGCCCTTCTAATGATTCATTCTCTACCCCGTTGGTCCTCTATTGATTGGCGGTTGAAATCGGTTCTGTGCGTCACGGATCTCCTCCCGATATAGCTAACCTTGAATCTGTTTCATTAATTTAGGTCCTTTTTTTATTTTGTGGGGGAACCTTTATGTTGTTTTTCGTGTTGCCTTTGAAGGCAACTGAGGATGTTGTGCGATTGGAACCTGAAATATTTCAAGCGAATTCGGAATATTCTGCTACTTCCTTTTAAGACAATTCTCCTTTAATTTTTTTTTTATATCTATTTCGTTTATTAATTTGTTTATTTATTTAAATTTTTTTAATACGTGATCTCTTCTTTCTGTATTTTCCCATTACTTTCCGTTACTTCTTGCTAATGAACACCTTGATATTCTTTGGAAGCTTGAATTTCAAGTCGGTCTCCTCTGTGTGGGCTGTTTCTATATGAATAGAGTTCATCCTATGAATATTGATAATAATAATAATAATAATAATAATAATAATAATAATAATAATAATAATAAGCCATGACTCATCATATGATGAGATTGTTATTTTGAGATTTGCTTGCCTCAAAGCAGCAGTGAATGACCAATAGCCAGAATTTTGCAGATAAAAGCTGTTGTGCTTGATGATTTTTCAAGGTCACCTTTCATATCAGAGGATTTAAGCATCATACAGCCTGGTTTTCATTTGGAGGGGGGTGGGGGTTGGGGGGATGACCACCAGTGAGCCCCTTCAACGTCCATGGGACAGGGCGAGTGGGTAGCAGTCTCATCCCGCAAGTACTTCATGAAAATTGAAGGATTTTAACTTTATGGCAACACGAGTGGGAAAGGTGTGTGTGTGTGTGTGTGTATATATATATATATATATATATATATATATATATATATATATATATATATATTATATATATATATATATATGTGTGTGTGTGTGTGTGTGTTTGTGTATGTGCGTGTTTGCATGTATAGATAATGTGCACGTGATTATCCACGAACGCACTTTTCCGAGAGAGACGGTCTCTCTCTCTCTCTCTCTCTCTCTCTCTCTCTCTCTCACACACACACATGGCACCGCATTAATAGTTTTGTTTGTGCCGTTTGTGCCAGATCAGATGCAGAACCTGTTGACGCGGCGTTAGCTATTGTACTTGTTTTTTTTTTTGTTTTTTTTTTCTTTCGGCTTGAATTGGAAAACTTTATTTTTTTTCATCAGTACTTTACGGCTTTGACATTCGACCGTTGCAACAAGTTGCTTCATTTCCATGTAATGGTTCTGACGGCCTGATGTATAGGGAACGTTTTGAAATTTTTTTTTTGTTTTTTGTTTTTTGTGACTAGAGTTTGTTTACTTAATTTTTTTTTGCGCTATCGAAAATGTCGGATTTTTTTTTTTTTTTTATGGGGGGGGGGGGTGCCGAAGGAGGAGGTGAGGGAGATGATACATGTTTTTCATCTATCACTTACAGTAGATCTCATATTGTGACACAAGTTATTTATCTATTTATCGAATTCTTATCATTTTGAATGAATTTTGGTCATGGAATTACACAATGCGTAAAATTTATTTTTATCCTTTTCGTAGAGGGAAACACATTACGATTTTAACCAGGGAAAGATAATAGAAGAAATATGAATGAAAGACTAAAGATTTATATTCAAGCAGTGGAACAAGGCGGGACCCTACCTCCAGCTGACTCGGGGCACGTGCTAAAATCCTATGGTCAAATAGCGCATTGCTTCACCAACGGAAATTAAAATAAATACGCTATATTTTATTATTATTATTAGAAACCATTGCTCTGCACTGTTTAACATGCACATTATTTATTTATTTTACATTATCATTCTAATAAATAAATCATAAATCTCCTATCCTAAAATTCATGTATATTTAACTCAACGCGAAACACCTTTTTCAGAGATTTTTAGGCTCTTCCATAGACCTTTCCTGCCCCCCCTACAAGAACAACAACAACAACAACAGCAAAGTAATTTGTAGGCTTACTCCCCGAGTAAGCGGAAGGAGTTCGAAAATAAGGTCATGATGTGTAGCTCTCCGGAAATGACTCGAAGATGATATCTCTGCGTAAAAATTAATTTGCGGTCTCGCGAGGGAAATGAATGCCGGTTTGGCACGGGAAAAAAAAAGAAAGAAAAAAAAAACGTTGTTTGGGAAGGCGGAAATAACTCTTGGGGGAAGGTGAGTTTTTTTTTTTTCGAGGTAAAGTACCTTAGGTGAATTCTCACAAAGGCTGGAATTGCTATTTTCGTGGAGAAATATCCTTAGGGAGACACAGATGAATATGCTCTCTGCGTTCTTACGGAGGAAATATATATACTTTATTTCCTTTCACGAAGGAAATTGCTTGATCATACAGAATAAGGGTGTGAAGTTGGGTAAAATCTTAACTTGCATTTGTTAGTCCAGCTGGTTCAGTGTCCGTTGTGTCTGTCGTTGAGCTGTCATGTTTTGTCAACATGTAATACCACTGCTCAGTGTATTGTTGCCTTACCTTAAATTTTTACAAATCTCACTGAAAGCAGACAAGATCACACGCATAATGTGAAGACTTCATTGCTTGGAATCCTAATACAAGTCCAGATTGAGTAAGATGGCGTTAATTTTATTATATAAAAAAAGTATTCCGTTCTCCCGAACTTTTCAATTAGGTAAAATTACAGGAACGATACGTGGAACCTGCTTAATTAAAGGAGTGCTGAAGTTGCTTATTCAAGTCATGTATATATTTCATTTTTGTCCAATGTCCCCGCCCGTCAATGAAAGGTATTCAGGTGGTGTGAGAAAGCAAGAGAGTCAATTCTGCTTCTGGATGAGAAACCTTAACATGTATTATAAGGTCGACTTCTTCGTGTATAAATAAAACGATATATTTTACTCATTTCTCTAAATTTCTTCCCAAATTATGAAAGGGGACAAGAATACCGATTTCCGTCCGGATGAATAACTCTAGAACAATTTATAAAAGCAATTCATCGTGCACAGATAAATAGACGCAACCAGATGTTGCACAGTGTTCCGTGGTTGTACAGAAAGCATTTTTTTCCCCTCCCTCTCTCTCTCTCTCTCTCTCTTCCCATAGAATTATAAACAGCCTTTGGGCTACGCTCGGTCTATCGTGGTAAGCACGTAGTACCAACTACGTCGTAAAATGGTTACGATATCTCCTTCTATGCCACTTTATCTTCCAGCTATTACGACAGGAGGAGGAGGAGGAGGAGGAGGAGGAGGAGGAGGATCTATCCCCTTTACTTAATCTTTCGCCCCTATGAACACCAAATTTTTGGAGAGCTTGTATTGCAAGTCAGTGGCCCCTGTGGTGGTGGGCTTGTTCCATACGAATAGGGTCCGTCTCTGAATAATAATAATAATAATAATAATAATAATAATAATAAGGACGGAAGTGATAGATAATAAGGAGTGATAGAAAACGATCAGGCAAAGATCCTCTGGGACTATGGTATCAGAACGGATAGGGTGATACGTGCAAACAGACCAGACGTGACGTTGATTGACAAAGTCAAACAAAGAAGAAAGTATCACTCATTGATGTCGCAATACCATGGGACACCAGAGTGAAGAGAAAGAGAGGGAAAAAATGGATAAGTATCAAGATCTGAAATAGAAATAAGAAGGATATGGGATATGCCAGTGGAAAATCGTACCCATAATCATAGGAGCACTAGGCACCGATCCCAAGATCCCTGAAAAGGAATCTGGAAAAACTAGAGGCTGAAGTAGCTCCGGGCCTCATGCAGAAGAGTGTCATCCTAGAAACGGCACACATAGTAAGAAAAGTGATGGACTCCTAAGGAGGCAGGATGCACCCGGAACCCACACTATAAATACCACCCAGTCGAATTGGAGGACTGTGATGGAGCAAAAAAAAAAATAATAATAATAATAATAATAATAATAATAATAATAATAATAATAATAATAATAATAATAATACTATTCCCATTCTGTGGTTTATTATAAGCGGTTCCTTGGAGGCTCATTCAAATAATAATAATAATAATAATAATAATAATAATAATAATAATAATAATAATAATAAATAATAATATTCCCATTGTGTGGTTTATTATATCAGCAGTTCCCACGGAGGCTCATTCCAACAACAACAACAACAACAACAACAACAATAATAATAAAATAATAATAATAATAATAATAATATAATAATAGTAATAATAATAATAAATAATAATAATAATATCCCTTCGGTGGTTAATTATATCAGCAGTTCCGCGGAGCCTCATTCCAGTCCTCGCCATAATTTTTTGTATTGTGGTGGTGGGCTTGTTCCATACGAATAGGGTCCGTCTTTCTGAATAATAATAATAATAATAATAATAAAATAATAATAATAATAAAATAATCCCTTAATCCGTGGGGTTTATTATATCAGCAGTTCCACGGAGGCTCATTCCAACAACAACAACAACAACAACAATAATAATAAAATAATAATAATAATAATAATCCATTCGGTGGTTAATTATATCAGCAGTTCCGCGGAGCCTCATTCCAGTTCCTCGCCATAATTTTTTGTATTGCGTCATCGGCATCCCGATTGCCCGAGCTGTCACAGTATGGCTGGGCCGACGTTCTATCTGGACCGTGGGCTGGGCTGAAGAAGTCGTCCCTGTTGCCGAGATTTGTGTTTTGGATTCATTTTTGGTGTTTCTAGACCAGAGTGTTTTAAAGGGCCTTTTATACTTAAGACGTATCCTGTTTTAACAGATGAATTAATTACAGACACACACACACACACACACACACACACACACACACACACATATATATATATATATATATAATATACCTATATATATATATATATATACATATATTATATATACTATTACAAATACTAATCGAAATTAAACAAAACAAAAACGATTACATCCAGTACGATTTTAAAGCTAATTAAAAATGGTACTGGATTGTAGTTTTTTTATTTTTCAATACGAAAATAAAAATACATGTTATGTTCACTTCAAGATTCAAGATTCTAAAAAAAAAAAGGAATAATTAATATAAAGTAAACGAATATAAATTTAACTATATATATATATATATATATATATATATATATATATATATATATATATATATAATAAGTATGTATGTATGCGTGTGTGTGTGTGTGTGTGTTACTGGTAGGTTGTTCTGTAGAGCTACTTAGAACTATATTAATGCAGACACTTCGTTACTGGTTTTTGATGCGAGTTACCATTAACATCCCCGTGAGTTATCTGAGAGGTCGCCTTTTGTTAAGTGTCGGAAGTTCTGCCATAAATCCGACCTGTTGGGAGCAACTGGAAGCTAATTTGTTCTGCTGGAAGTGGAAAACTTTTCTCTCGTATCTCGTTCGTCGACCTTTGGCCAGATTCCGAACCCCCAAAATAGCCAAGATTTGGCCGTAGGATGAAATCGAAAATATTTTTCTGTGGAGTCTCATGCAATTCACGGATTTATTTGGTTATTGCGGTGTAAACTGTTTGGTTACGTATTCTCTCCCTTCCTCCGTTTTTCCAGGTTCCTATAGTCTCCCATCTTCCAAGAGCGCGGGTGTGTGGTCCTTCGAGTTGGAACCTATGTTTTCTCTCCCCCGTCTTCCTTGTTTCTTGCTTGGGGTAAACTCTTAAGAATGCTTAAGGAAGTTTTATGAGCTGGAATTTAGTCAAAATAGTTCAGCCTCTGGAAGCTACCACTATTTTGTGGCACTTTTATCTTTGCTTTTATTTTGTGGCTCTTGGTTTTTATGTATGGATACTGCCACTATTTTCTTAGCCAGTTTTGTTTATGGAAAAAAATCTACTTTTTTTTAAATCGTTTATGTTCCTGGAAAAACCTCCACCGTTCTGTGACAATTTTGTATGACAGTTTTTCCTTTTTAAAACTGCTACATTTTCGTAATACTAAGTTTTATCTCTGGTAACTGCTACAATTTTTTTAACAGTTTCATCTTTGAGAAAGGATATAATTTTGTGACACTTTTATCGTTTTAAAACTCCTACAGTTTTGTAATACTCACTTTTATCTCTGAAAACTGCTTTAAATTTGTAAGTTTTATCTTTGAAAACTACAGTTTCGCAGCAGTTTTATCATTGGAAACTGCTATAGTTTTCTAACACTTAGATTATCATTGAAAACTACCAAAGTTTTCTAACAGTTTTATCATTGAAAACTACCAAAGATTTCGAACAGTGTTATTTTTGAAAACCACCAAAGTTTTCTGACAGTTTTATAATTGAAAACTACCAACGTTTTCTAACAACAATTTTATTATTGAAAACAGCTAAAGTTTTCTAACTCTCATTTTTCTCTTTGGGAACTGCTCTTTTGTGACCTGAAGTCTAAAGTTGTATTTTCCTTGAACGTTTTCGAATAGGATGCAGGTGTCACGACGGCACGAGAGACTCCTGTGGAAGCAAACAGTTTCGTTAAAAGGGGTTGTAGTTGCGGAGATTCAATTGAAGATCATCATGAAATGTGTTTTCGTGTTTTGTATCTTTTAACAGGTTGAGGTTTCGTGAATATGGACGGATTATTTATTTATTTTTTTTTTCAAAATACAATTGTTTAGATTTGTCCATGTGTTTTTTGCTGCTTGTGAGTGTCAGACAGAATATATATATATATATATATATATATATATATATATATATATATATATATATATATATATATATATATATAAAGTGGTTGGTTGTGTTAAGAATGTGGGAATTAGTTTGTGTTGAATTACGGTATTCGTTTTTGTTGCGTCATATTAATACAAAGCACCACGCAAACGCATATAATATATATATATATATATATATATATATTATATATATATATATATATATATATATTTATATATATATATATTATATATACATACATATATATATATATATATATATATGTATGTTATATGTATATATATATAATTATTGCTGTAACAACAATTTACCTGGAAATTCTACATTTCCTAATCGCAACAAAACAGTTAAAATAAATAAAAAAATAAATAAAACTCACAGTTCCGATGCTTAAACGAAATGCAAAAATCGAAAATGATAAATATCCATTCTAATGCTTAGGTGACGTACAAATTTAGGGCGAAAAAAAAAATCAATTACCATTTCACTCGGTTTTTCGTCATCAAAACAGAGTTGTCAGTTGTTTTCTTAAGAGTTTCAGTTGTTGTTGTGTTGTTGATGATGACATTTGATGCCGAGGAGCGCCATCTATTGACCTTGACGAAAGTTACTCCTCAGAGTCGTTGGAGCATAGCACTTTTTTTTTTTTTTTTTTTTTTCCCTTTTTTTATGAATTAAGCTCAAGATAGATTGCAGCTCTTACCCGGCACTTAGAGCGAATGCAACATTTTCCACTTGATATGAACAGAGTGGAAAGCCTCCTTAAGTAATCTGCATCATTGTTTCTATACAAGGATTAATATTGTTGTTGGCGTAACAATACGCAGACGCTATAGACTATAGAGTGTCTAACAGAAATAGCTGAGTCTTGAATTCTTGGTTGCAGAATTATGGCTTGCATCTGTGCGTGACATTTTTTACTCCTACTTTGAGAAATGCGCATACATGTTGGGGGGGGGCGGGAATTGCATATGTGCGTATCACCATACACGCGCGCTCAGACTCACAATCGCGAGCGCGCACGTACACGAACAATATATAATATATCATATATATATATATATATATATATATATAATATATATATATATATATATATATTTACCAAGATACATATGTAATTGTTAATAGCCACAATGCCCTATAACTTCTCATTGTCTTTGTTCTTTTATATATATATATATATATAGATATATATATATAGTATATATATATAGTCATATATGTATTATATATATGATATATATATATATATATATATATATATATATATAAACAGACAGACAGACGGAAGAAGAATCAACAGACGCAACAGACAGACAGAAGAAGAAGAAAGCAGACAGAATAGACAGACAGACAGAAGGAGAATCAAACAGACGCAACAGACAGACAGACAGAAGAAGAAGAAGAAGAAGAAGAAGAAGAAGAGAAGAAGAAGAAGAAAAAGAAAACAGACATAACAGACAGACAGACAGAAGGAGAATCAACAGACGCAACAGACAGACAGAAGAAGAATCAATCAGACGTAAACAGACAGACAGAGAAGAAGAAGAAGAAAGCAGACATAACTATATACATATATATATATATATATATATAGATATATATATATATATATATATATATATATATATCGTGTTAGAATACCCCTTCTTATTTATTGTTGTTTTTGTAAAGAGGTAATTCAACGTTTTCCTCCATGCTTGCTTACTGATAATTACCAAGTTTTTCCACTGAAAAATGGAAGCATTTTTTTCTCCCCTGAATTGTGAGTTGTCTTTATTGTCATGAATTCCCACATTATTATCACCAATTGTCACTGACAAGTGGGTACGCTCTTGGCTTCGTTCGTTTGTTTGCTTGTTTACAAGATAACATTTTCTGGGAGAGATAGGAAATGCGAATGTTGGGGAGAAGTGAACTTAACTTTTTGAAGGGAGGGGTGTGGGTTGCTGAACCTTGGCGGAGGTTAGCGGTCTCCACACGTTTATATTATTATTATTATTATTATTATTATTATTATTATTATTATTATTGACATAAAATACAGAGCCAATTTCTGCACTAATCGATCTTTAAACTTCTCACTGACACTAACGCTAATAGTATAACATTGATAGTGATAGGTGCAATGGGAATATTGCACATATTATTATTAAATATTCATCCCCAGTTAAAGAAGACTACAGTGTTCTTCTATTTATTTCAAGAGCATTATAATATTCTGCTTTTTTTTTTTTTTTTTTTTTTTTACTTACTGTGAGAGATACACACACGTGTAGTTATCGACAAAGGGTTAACTGTTAGACACAGAAAATATACATATGGTTACTAACACATTTTCAGTGTTCTTTATTTACTTCAAGAACATTATAATATTCTGCATTTTTTTTTTTACTTTGACAGCTACACGTGTAGTTATCGACATAGGGTAATCTGTTCAACACAGAGAAAATGTACTTATAGTTACACTTTTTCATATTATTGTTAGCATCATTATTATTATTTTTTTTTTTTTTTTGAAAAATGGTGTTGAATAAAAGATTCTAGAAAAAGACTTCAAAACTTACTTTATCTCTTTCATGATTTTTTCGAGAGTAAAATGTTAATTAAAAGATTCTAGAAAAAGACTTCAAAACTTACTTTATCTCTTTCACGATTTTTTTGAGAGATAGATTTATAATTAAAAGATTCTAGAAAAAGACTTCAAAACTTACTTTATCTCTTTCACGATTTTTTTGAGAGATTAAATGTTAATTAAAAGATTCTAGAAAAAGACTTCAAAACTTGCTTTGTCTCTTTCACGATTTTTTTGAGAGATAAAATGTTAATTATAAGATTCTAGAAAAAGACTTCAAAACTTACTTTATCTCTTTCACGATTTTTTTGAGAGATTAAATGTTAATTAAAAGATTCTAGAAAAAGACTTCAAAACTTACTTTATCTCTTTCACGATTTTTTTGAGAGATAAAATGTTAATTAAAAGATTCTAGAAGAAGACTTCAAAACTTGCTTTATCTCTTTCACGATTTTTTTGAGAGATAAAATGTTAATTAAGAGATTCTAGAAAAAGACTTCAAAACTTACTTGATCTCTTTCACGATTTTTTTGAGAGATAAAATGTTAATTAAAAGATTCTAGAAAAAGACTTCAAAACTTACTTCATTTCTTTCACAACTTACGACCATTAAATTTTCGTTTTAGGAATCTGGCGCTGGTCGGAGACGATTGGGAGTTTATTGATAATTTGTTTTTCTTTTGTCCGCCTTTTGAACCTTCCGTGGTTTATCACGCTGTAATCTCCCAGCGGCCGGTAGTCTGTTAGGGTCTGTACGTTTGTCTGTGCAGACGATATACTATAGTCCTTCAGTCTCTACACTTTTAGATGGATCCAAGGCCAATATAGGATGGATCCAACTCCTCATTGCGCCTTCCGCCATCAGATGTCTCTTAATAGTTAGACCCTTGCTCGTATTATTATTTTCAGGGCACCCGTTTACTGCACGGGAGTTGGGCACGATGCCCAAACGATCGCGATCTCTGAGAAAGAAAACTATGCGTGATCCAACCTCCAGCTTCCTCGGAACGCTTGCAAGGTTATGCCCTCACGCGTAAGTTGCAAATATTGTATTCCTAAGTTAATGGAAATTAAAACTTGCTGAAGTCTATGGTCAAGTACGATAGATTGACTATAATATACGATATATACGATAAGTTAATCCTATATACGATACATACGATAAGTATACTACTTACGATAAGTGAATTATGCACGATATTTACGATAAGTTAATCCTATATAAGTGACAACTTAATTTACGATACATACGACAAGTATACTACTTACGAAAAGTGAATTATGCACGATATATACGATAAGTTAATCCTAATGATACGCGATAACTGAATTATATACGATACATATACAGGCAGGTATACTACTTACGATAAGTGAACTGTGTGCGATACATAAGGATCCCGAACCATTTTCCTCGCGAATGCAAGTGAATCAAGAAGACATTTCTTTAATTTAAAAAAAAAAAAAACTAAAGTTCGCCACTTTCCAATGCAATCGCAAATTGAGCTTGGAATCGGAGCTTTCCCATTCCCAGGAGGAAACGCGTTAATTCCTGGGAATGGCCACCCGAGGAAACACTGGAATGGTTTGATATCAAAAGGGAACTTGACAAGGAGGAGGAGGAGGAGGAGGAGGAGGAGGAGGAGGAGGGGGTGGGGTTGGGGGGTGGGGTGAGAGGACTAGCTTCGAGGCATATTATTATCACTGCGCTTTGAATCCCTCTGGTTTTAGTGGGACTAATCATGGCAAAATGAATTTTGGGTCTTTGATTGGGACGACGAACTGGACGGTAGGTGGATGTGACGCCCTGTCTGTCTGTCTGTCTCTCTGTTACTTCTGTTCCTTCTTCTCTGTCTGTCTGTCTGTTATGTCTGTTTCTTCTTCTTCTTCTGTCTGTTGCGTCTGTTGATTCTTCTTCTTCTTCTGTCTGTTGCGTCTGTTGATTCTTCTTCTGTCTGTCTGTTGATTCTTCTTCTGTCTGTCTGTTACTTCTGTTCCTTCTTCTTCTGTCTGTCTGTCTGTTATGTCTGTTTCTTCTTCTTCTTCTGTCTGTTGCGTCTGTTTCTTCTTCTTCTGTCTGTTGCGTCTGTTGATTCTTCTTCTTCTGTCTGTTGCGTCAGTTGATTCTTCTTCTTCTGTCTGTTGCGTCTGTTGATTCTTCTTCTGTCTGTCTGTTACGTCTGTTTTCTTCTACTTAAGTCTGTCTGTTGCGTCTGTTGATTCTTTTTCTATCTGCGTATTACGTCTGTTTTCTTCTTCAACTTCTTCTGTTTGTCTGTTCTGTCTGCTTTCTTTTTCTTCTGTCTGTCTGTCTGTCTGTTACGTCTGTTTTCTTCTTCTTCTTCTTCTGTCTGCCTGTTGCGTCTGTTGATTCTTCTTCTGTCTGTCTGTTATGCCTGTTCTCTTCTTCTTCTTCTTCTTGTTCTGTCTGTCTCACTGTCTCTGCTTTTTCGTCTTCTTCTCCTTCAACTTCTTCATTTTCTGTCTATCTATCTATCTATCTTCTTCTTCTTCTTCTTCTTCTTCTGTTTGTCTCGTCCTTTTCCTCTTTTTTCAGTCTCTCTGCGTGTGTCTATTCTCCTTTTTCTTCTTCTTCGGTCTGACTCTTTCATTACTGAATTGCCTTTGGTATTCCTTCGTGTCTGTGAGTAATATTCATGAATAGATTTGGATGCTAAAGTACGAATATAAATTAATCAGTGAATTAATTTAATTTTCATATTTAACTCATCCTCTGGATTATTATTATTATTATTATTATTATTATTATTATTATTATTATCATTATTATTATTATTATTACTATTATTGTAGTAGTAGTAGTAGTAGTAGTAGTATCATCGGCGAAAAATCCAGAGCGATGTAAATATGAATATATATTTATATATATTTCAAATGTGTATTGACATTTACCCTACTGTGGATTTAGTCAGCGTTTTAGTGGCTCACCTAATTATTATTATTATTGTTGTTGTTATTATTATTATTATTATTATTATTATTATTATTATTATTATTATTATTATTATTATTATTATTATTATTATTATTATTATTATTATGAAACTACCAATATTTTCTCAAGTAGACGAGGCTTAAATCAATGGATTTGAGGTTTCCAAGATTGAAGCCGATAACGTATCATAATCATCACTCACATTATATAAGAAACAATGAACTATACTAAGATGAGCTGGCTCAGCGAAAGCACTTATCTCAAAGCTTTAGAATAAATCTTCGACGGAGAGAGAGAGAGAGAGAGAGAGAGAGAGAGAGAGAGAGAGAGAGAATTAATATTTATTTTTGGCTTCGATAATACAATATTATCTGTCGTATATTGTTCATTATGGTTTACTTTTTAAACATAACAACTGGAAGAGAGAGAGAGAGAGAGAGAGAGAGAGAGAGAGAGAGAGAGAGAGAGAGAGAGAGAGAGAGAGGGCCTTTACCTTTGGTTTGGATGTTAAAATATGACCCCTCGTATATTTGGATTTACTATTCCAGCGTAAAAAATGGTTCTTCATTCCTAAATGCTGCCACCGTATGATTTACGTAGTATTCATTGGCGTAGCAACCACAATACTGAATTAACTGAATCACCCGTGGCAATGTTTCAAAGCAGACTGTTTCGTGAGATTAGATTTAATAAGAATTCTATAAGAATTCTAGCTTTTGGTGTTCCGCCTTCATGCTTGCGAGTGTTCCTTAGTGAAATATTAGATAGGATTTAGTACGTATTAACAGCATTCTGATGATATGAAAGTTTCGTTTGCAGTGTGGAAATATAGAATTAATATTCTATTATTCTTCATGTGCCTTTGTAATGTTTATAGTGGAAAATAAACAGTCAGGAGTACTGTCATGAAATCCGATGTGCTTTAGGTTTATAAGAAATATATCGGGGTGAAAAACATCATTTTTTAAATATTGCTTTCATTTAGCTTGTTTATTTAGGTTTATAAGAAATATATCGGGGTGAAACATATAATTTTTTAATATTGCTTTCATTTTGCGTGTTTATGTAGGTTTATAAGAAATATATCAGGTTAAAGAATATAATTTTTTAATACTGCTTCCATTTTGCTTGTTTATTTAGCTTTATGAGAAATATATCGGGGTGAAAAATATAATTTTTTAATATTGCTTCTATTTTGCTTGTTTATTCAGGTTTATAGGAAATATATCGGGGTGAAGAATATAATTTTTCAATATTGCTTTCATTTTCCTTATTTATTCAGGTTTATAAGAAATATATCAGGTGAAACATATAATTTTTTAATATTGCTTTCATTTTGCTCGTATATTTAGCTTTATAAGAAATATATCGGGGTGAAAAATATAATTTTTTAATATTGCTTTCATTTTGCTTGTTTATTTAGGTTTATAAGAAACATATTTGGATGAAAAATATAATTTTTTAATATTGCTTGCATTTTGTTTGTTTATTTAGCTTTATGAGAAATATATCGGGGTGAAAAATATAATTTTTTAATATTGCTTCTATTTTGCTTGTTTATTTAGGTTTATAAGAAACATATATGGGTGAAAAATATAATTATTTTAATACTGCTTTCATTTTGCTTGTTGAGTCACCACCCACTTTTGCGGTTTTCGACAAACGGTAGGATTGACCTGACGATAAAATCACCCTCTTCACATTTGCTTTTCCGTTGTCAAGTTGTCGCTGTTTATACATTTCGCCTTTGGACTCCTGAAGGGGGAGGAGCCAGAAGACGGGAAGCTGGATTCACTGCAGGAAGTGGCTATATTTTTTTTTTTACGAAAGTTGTCAAATCCGTTTGCATGATGCGTTTGCCTTGAGTTTTTTTCTAATCGGCCGCTGGGGACTAACTCTCTCTCTCTCTCTCTCTCTCTTAGTTGTTGCGTTTAAATAATAAATCCAAATATATAAGAAATAATGTCGTGATATCCAAACCACAGGACATTCTCTCTCTCTCTCTCTCTCTCTCTCTCTCTCTCTCTCTCTCTCTCTCTCTCTACAACCCTAGGCCTTACCCTTGACTGAGAGAGAGCAAACTGCGATTTTTTTTCGTGATATTTTAAGTAAATGAGTAGAATAATTGCGTAGTGATAATGACGAATTGCAGGAAAATTTTTGTTAAGGATATGTATTTTTTGCTTTACACTGTTCAGAGAGCTTTAATACTTCAAAGCTCCTTTAAAAAGAAAAACTTCGATACTTCGAAGACAAGTCTGGGAGCCGTAGAATTTTAAATAGCCCATCGGGAATGCGAGTCACGTTCTGATTGGAGGAGAAGAAGAAGAAGAAGAAGAAGGAGAGAAGAAGAAGAAGAAGAAGAAGAAGAAGAAGTCGAGATCTCCAGCAATCCTGGAAATTCATACGATCTGGTTTAAGGTCGATGACATTTTCCACCGGGGAAGTGAACTAAGAGATCAACTTTGTTTTGGCTGAAAATTCATCTCAAACAAAGTTCCCGATTTCGAGCGACTTTTGGCATCAGCCGATCTCCTTGATTTTAAGAGCGGGTCCTTCAGATCGACGACATCGAATCTCGACTTCAGGAGATATTGAACTCGACACTTGATGTCAACGTAATAGTCTTTTTAACTCACAGGGGGGGCTCAATTCAAGAGACGTAAATATATATATATATATATATATATATATATATATATATATAGATATATCATATATATATGTATATATATATGCTATATATATATGTTATATATATATATATATACATATATATACATAAATAATGTGTGCGTGTGTATGTGTCAGGATTCTGTGATTGTACGTATGTATGTATGTATAATTTTCCATGCATGTATATCTTTATTGCCGTTCTTCGCACTATTCACGGCGTCGATGACCATAGTCCTTGCAACGCCAACTGAAATACGTTTCCCAATTGCACTGGATACAGTCACAAAAACGGCCAGTTATTATTATCGTTATATTTTATATTCCACGCACTGCAAACCTCGGTTTTAAGCATCGCTCCCAGGAACAGTAAACAAAATTAGGCGGAAGTATTTATAACACGTTCGTCTCTCTGACTATTGGATTACCCTGATCTAAATCAGTCACTGAGTTTTATGAAGTCCTTGCTTCATCTCCACATGGAAATTTTACTGGTGGCTTATCAAACAGCCCTAAAAATATATATATATATATATATATATATATATATATATATAGATATATATATATATATATATAATATATCGGAGGTTACTATCTTAGCAAAAGACGGTGTTTCTCAGTCAGGACTCTTGGTAAGTAACCTACGCCAATTATTTCTGCGTGATGTTTGGTTAGAAACTGGATTTTTCAGCATTGGGGAATCGCTTTTATCAGTAATGTGGACATTTGTATCTTGCGAAAGGTTGTTTCTAGAGGGTTCTGTGTTTTCTGGGACATTTGAGATTGGAAATAACTTCAGCATCGGCATTTGTCAAAACGGGAGACCCACCCAGATAATTCTCTCTCTCTCTCTCTCTCTCTCTCTACATTTCCTCTTATCTTCTCGTGTATTTTGTGAAAGACTGTTTGAGAGAGTTCTAAGTTTTCGGGAACATTTGAGATTTGAAACAACTCCGTGATCGGAATCTGTTAAAACTGGAGGACCAGACGCTCTCTCTCTCTCTCTCTCTCTCTCTCTCTCTCTCTCTCTCTCTCTCTCTCTCTCACCGGAAGGAAGTAGTCCTAAATATTCCATCCGAGGATCGATATCCCATCCCCACACGAATACAATTACAACAACTAACCTCATGATATTACCAAAGCCTGCTTCTTTTTTCATCTCCCTCCCATTTTTCTTCTTTCTTGTCTTTGTTTTCCTATTTTTTTTATATATCTCTTCTTCTTCTTTGAGTCAGTTCTCTTTTATTGAGGTAAATGTGGGCTCCCGGGAAAACTACAAAAGGAAAGGGAGTCTTTTCTGCGAGAAATTATTATGCTCTCCTGGACCGTGCATTAACTTATTCACGGCTTGGCAACTTTTCTTCAGATTCTGGAGAAGTAAGACGAGCTATCTAGGAGTCGTTGACACTATATCTTGTGGAAAGAGATAGAAGAGAGAGAGAGAGAGAGAGAGAGAGAGAGAGAGAGAGAGACGTGCTCTGGCTTGGATATTGCGATATTATTTCTCACATATATTGGATTTATTATTTAAAAGCAGCAACCAAGAGATAGAGAGAGAGCAACCAAGAGAGAGAGAGAAAGGGGAGGGGGTGCGGGCGGATCTTGAAGCGGTGTAAGAAATTGCAGAGGTTGTAAGAGGAAGTGTTGCTTTGATGAGCACATACAGAGAGAGAGAGAGAGAGAGAGAAGAGAGAGAGAGAGAGAGAGAGAGAGAGAGATGAAGCAGATTAGTTTCTGCTTCACCTCCGAAATGTCGTCCGTTTTGACGTAACTGTTGTCCTCACTCTGCATCCGGGTGACGAGGAAACTTGACTGATTCAATTCTGGGTCGAAGTGAAACTCGCAGAAATAATTCATCCGGATCATTTCCCTGAATTGAAAGTATTTTCATATCCTCAAATATACTGGGATCCAGTAGAGGGGGGGGGGGGGTCGGTGCCGTCGGTGCACCTCACGCATTGCACTCTAGGCATTACTTAAAAGGTTCTTTGCGGCGTCCTTTAGGCCACTAGCTGCAACCCCTTTTCATTTTTTTTTTACAGTACCTGCGTTCATATTCTCTTCCTTCTGTCTTACTTTGAACCCTCTGCTATCAGTTGGTTCGTAGTGGAACTTCTTTGAGGTTTTCCTCCTGTTACGCCTTTCAAACCTTTCCTCTGTCAGTTTCCCTTTCAGCGCTGGATGACCTCAGGTCATAAATTCTATATTCCACTCCTCTCTGATTATCACAAGGGGAAGGTTCTATGTTCCCACCCGTGTCTATCTCTGAGTGTTTGAATGAACGGCAAGGGAGTTCGATGGAGCTTTCAGTATAATCGAACGTTCATCTGATCGAGGTCTCTAAGTATTTGGAGAACTGACACTCACTGGTGTCCTTTTCCAGTCTGCGCTGGGACGGTGATATTTTTTTTAAGACTTTTTTTTTTACAGAAAGATGAAGCTATGCTCATCACAGAACGATTCAGTGAGTATCCTATGAAGCGTGAAAGGTGCTTCGTTTTTTTTTTTTCGAAAAGTTAGTGACATCAGTGATGTTAGAGAGACAAATGGCGCTACACATGGGTCGAGTGGCTTATCGTTTATTCTCTATAGATGGATTTAGCATTGATTGGTTAGTCTCAATATGCGGTTGTGCTTGTTGAAATATATACGTGTATATATATATAATATATATATATATATATATATATATATATATATATATATATAAACAATAAATAGGATACTCAATTGAAAGATTAATGTCTATGCTCGATATTTACATGGATATATATATATATATATATATATATATAATATATATTATATACTATATATATCATAATATATATATACTATATATATACATATCATATATATATATATATATATATGACTATGATATAAACACATAAACACACAATTCGTTTTATCAGACATCGCCATAAGCAGAATAAGAGACTCGGTGTTAGTCCTGACGGTTTCGACTTCATTTTCAAGTCATTATGTTATATGTGCGCATATATATATATATATATATATATATATATATATATATATATAATGTATATTACACACATATATATACACAAAAAATACACGTATATATGCTTAAAAGCCAAAATCGATTATGTAATATAATACTTCTCCATCCCTCCTCGTTTGATATTGTCGTCTGTGGGAAGCAGAGAGAGAGAGAGAGAGAGAGAGAGAGAGATAGAGACCTCCCTCAAATGTTATTATGAACATCGTTGACGAAGGATTCAGCGTTTCTGTAAAACTCCCTTCTGGCTTTGTCTCTGAAATAATACGTCTGTAATGGGTCAGTGACCCATGTTGGCCTCATGATGCTGCTTTGATTGTCATCTGAGAAAAGTTGGAAGGATTCTACTTCAATGAATGTGAGGTTTGATGAACCTCCTCTCTCTCTATCTCTCTCTCTCTCTCTCTCTCTCTCTCTCTCTCTCTCTGAATATAATAATAATAGTTATTAATAAAGATGAACTCATAAGGAGGCAGGATGCAACCCGGAACCCAACACTATAAATAGTACACAGTTGAATTGGAGGACTATGATAGACAAAAAAAATTATTGATAATAATAATAATAATAATACTAATAATAATTAATAATAATAATAATAATAATAATAATAATAATAAATACCCACAATTAGATACTAAATTGTATGATATATATATATATATATATATATATATATATATATAATATATATATATATATTTGTGAATTTTTATGACAACTTTTCGCGAGATTGTGAATGTCTTAGCAGTGATTAGTTAGAAGTTGATATTATTTTTCAAATGAACTGAATTTCACTTCAGTTTCACCTTCGCCCTTTCACCGTGGTAGTTCACTCGCAGGCTAATTGGTTTTCCCTGTTAACCTTATTAATGAAAACACTGAGAGAGTTGAATTATTAGTACATGAAGCCAACTTTACCTCTGCAAAAACTGATGAAATTGTAAACGTCAAGAAAATGTCAGGAAATATCTCTTCTTCGTTAGAATTTGACGAAGTGAAATGGATATGTATTGCTTGAACCCAACTTTACCAATGCAAAAACTGATGAAATTGTAAACGTCAAGAAAATGTCTGGAAATATCTCTTCTTCGTTAGAATTTGGCGAAGTGAAATGGATAGGTATAGTGTCGTTATCCACAATCTCGTTAATAAGATGAGCATGCATGACCTATACTGGAATGAAATGTCAAGAAAGGAACGAACCTTTCAGAATAATGCTGTTCTGTTACTGAGGTCTGTTATACTGTCCCCACAGGAAAGTAATCTCATAATCAACCCTCCAGTGTCTGCCTTTCACGTACAAACTAATACATATAATATATATGAATATAAAGACAGAATCCACGAAGGAAAGAGAAACGACGGAGGAGTCCTGCAAGGCATTTCGATTTCTTGTCCCGCTAAGTCAAGGACAAGAGGTCGAAAGGCCTTGTAGGACTCCTGCGCCGTTTCACATTCCCTACGTGGTTTTTTTCTTTATCTACAGATTCGTCAACGTTCCATGTTTTCGCGAGTCATATATAATATATAATATATATTATATATATATAACATATATATATATATATATATATATATACATATCACATATCACAGGTGAAAAATAAGAGACAGGGTGTAGCCATTGGCAATGGCTTGAAAATAAAGCCGAAACCGGTCAGGACCTACACCCTGTCTCTTATTTTTCACCTGTGGATATGTGTGATAAATGAATCACGTGCTAAAGTGATTTATAATCATATATATATATATATATATATATATATATATATATATATATATATAAACATACGTATATATATGTATAAAACATAAAATAAATATATATATATATGTAATATATATATATTTTTTATATACACACACACACATATATATATATATATATATATATGATATATATACTATATATATATATATATATATATATATATATTGATAGATATATGTATGTATGTATATATATATATATATATATATATATATCTATATCTATTATATATATATAGTATATATATATATATATTCATATATCTGGTATTGTTTACATATCATACACTAGCTATATCATATATATATATATATATATATACATATACATAACATGAGAGAAATACAGGACGAAAAGTGAAGCTGCAGAAGAATAAAATGAAGTCATAACTGAATAAGAGAAAAAAAGGGCGAAAAATAAAAAAATAAAAATAAAAAAAAAAGCATCACAGCAAAGACAATTCGAAGAAGAAGTAGAAGAAGAAGAAGAAGAAGAAGTAAAGGCCGATTAGCGCCCGAACACGACACTGCTAGGAATCGTAGCGTCAAATCCATTTTTGTTAGATCCAATCACGACAGCACTAGCTCCACCCCATTGGTCCTGAATGGAGTTCCTGTCTACGATGGCTTCGGTAAACGTCAAGTGACGCTTTGACGTTCGAATGACAGTTTACGTGATTTGTGGGAAAAGGCGGAAAGAATTCAAGTCGTAAATTTCAGAGAGATGGGATTAAGAATGTGGGAGTTTTTGTTATTTTCTTCTTTTATTTTATTTATGTATTCCAGACGATCTCCAAAGATATACTCGAGTATAAAAGCAGATTAAAAAACGTCCTCAGAATGTATTGATACATCAGTAGAAGAATTGCACTTACCTACGTCCACTATATATATATATATATATATATATATATATATATATATATATACGTATATATATATATAGATATATATATATATATATATATATATATATATATATATAATATAGCGTTTCCGAAGTATGGCGGTTACTAGTTAACTCGAAAAATAGAAGACTTGTAGGAGGAAGTACATCTCAGGTGGTCCTTAAAAAATACTTTATTACAACGTTTCAAAACACAAAGGTTTCATTTCAAGCTGTAAAGACATAAAACAATAAAATAATATTAAAGCGCTAAATTACAAATAAAAGGCATAATACATTATACAAGACAAGATAAAAAAAATAAAAACTAGTTAGCAGAACCAAACCATCAAGAGAGAAAGGGAGGACAGAAGTCAGAAGGAACAAACCAGAAATGACCGGCAACAGCTCACGTTAGGTAAAGAGTTGTCGAGGAAGACTGCGTGTTCAATTGAGGAACAAGCTGTTTAATAAACAAGGATTCCAGAATTGTCAGTAGTTTGCCATTCGGTGCCCGTCCCAATATTTCAAAATCTTTGCATTATATATTCAGCTTGCATTTATTAGCGTGTTGTCTGATATTAGAAAAATTCTGGATTAGCAAGTTTGTTACAGTTCTATAGCTAACGCCCTTATGGCAATCAATTCTGACCCTCAGTAACAACCTGTGTGGATCCCACGTAGGTCCCCAAGATTACATCTAGGGCAATTAAACTTGTACACAACACATGAGGTCATCAAAGGGTCAAGTTTATCCTTGAATTTAAACAAACTACCTAAACTGAGTGGGTTTGTTGGGATGATATATAATCCATGACAAAAATTTCTACGATGCACTAAGAAAACTCATATTTGATAAATAATTTACAGCTATTAGATTTAATATCATCCCAACAAACCCACTACAGTTTGTTAGTAGTTTGTTTAATTCAAGGATAAACTTGACCCTTTGATGACCTCATGTGTTGTGTACAAGAGTTTAATTGCCCTAGATGTAATATGGGGGGACCTACGTGGGATCCAACCACACAGAGGTTACTGAGGTCAGAATGATTGCCATAAGGGCGTTAGCTATAGAACTTGGTAACAAAACTTGCTAATCCAGAATTTTCTAATATCAGACAACACGCTAATAAATGCAAGCTGAATATACAATACAAAGATTTTGAAATATTGGGACGGGCACCGAATGGCAAACTACTGACAATTCTGGAATCCTTGTTTATTAAACAGCTTGTTCCTCAATTGAACACGCAGTCTTCCTCGACAACTCTTTACCTAACGTGAGCTGTTGCCGGTCATTTCTGGTTTGTTCTTTCTGACTTCTGTCCTCCCTTTCTCTCTTGATGGTTGGTTCTGCAATACTAGTTTTTATTTTTTTTTTATCTTGTCTTGTATAATGTATTATGCCTTTTATTTGTAATTTAGCGCTTTTAATATTAATTTTATTGTTTTATGTCTTTACAGCTTGAAAATGAAACCTTTGTGTTTTGAAACGTTGTAATAAAGTATTTCTTAAGGACCACCTGAGATGTACTTCCTCCTACAAGTCTTCTATATATATTATATATATATATATATATATATATATATATATATATATATATTTATATATTATTTATATATATTTACTCAGCTGATTTTAATTACCCCCAATATAAAAAGCGGATTAAAAATGCCCTCAGAATGTATTGATACGTCAATAGAAGAAACGTACACTTTGCGTGCATCCATATATATATATATATATATATATATATATATATAATATATATATATATATATATGTGTGTGTGTGTGTGTTTATTTACATAAAATAGGAAGCAACGAAAACACAGCCGTTTAATAACCGTGAGAGCCCGAAATAGATAACATTGCAAATTCATCTGTACTTGCAAGGGAGCCTCCATTTTGCAAGCTAATAAATGAAGTCCGGTTCATATAGAACTTACGTACGTACGTACATATGTAATTATAATAGCCACAATTCCCCTCTCAATTTCTCCAATTCTTCACACTTTTTGGATACGCAGAGCCTTGGAGCCGTCATTCTGATACTCCGGATGCATGTTCGAAACCCGCTGCAGGACATCAGAATTGCTTCACGTTTGTTGCTTCTGGATCTAAGGCGTTTCTCAAGAGTGTGAAGAATACGATATGTTGAGAGTGCATTGCGATTATTGCCATTACATGCGTATCTGGTAAAATGGGACTTGTATATTCTACACATACATACATACATACATACATATATACATGCATGCCTACATGTATATATGCAGTGGATAAAACCCCTGTCACAACATCGTATATGTTGTTATTGCTTATATATATATATATATATATATATATATATATATATATATATATATATATATATATATATATATATATATATATATATATATATATATATATATATATGTATATATATATATATATATATATATATATATATATATATATATATTTTTCCGTCTTTGGGCCTGTTGGATATAGGTTGTTTACAAGCAAATTAATGTTGGTGGTAACTTATTTACATAATAATGTAGGTTGTAGGTTAATTACCGAATAAAGTTCCGTTGATAACATAAGCTATATTGTTGTTGATAACAGACTTTGTCATTTTGATGTTATTAACGCATTGGATGTATCTCTTTTACAGAATAAAAGCCAGTTAATAACATTAATTGTAATCAACGTTGTTGGTTTCATCTCTCTTAGAGGATAGACAAAATAATAACATTTATGGTTATTAACGCTGTTGGTTGTAAGTTATATACAGAATGAAGATTCGTTTATAACCTGAACATTTTATCAAGTGTTAGGATTATTTTTATCATCATAATCTCCGTCAATTTTCAAAATGTTAATGATTGCCTTGCATAATATCGGCCGATGAGACGCGTGACAGACAGACAGACAAACAAACAGACAGGCACCAGCGCAAGCGACAGACATTCTGACTGTCTTGTCTGTTTCGCTAATTGTTTCCAAAACTCATCAGAGAGATGCGCCGGGCATCAAAGGCAACTCTCTCTCTCTCTCTCTCTCTCTCTCTCTCTCTCTCTCTCTAGTCTCTGTAGCTGGGTAATTTGCTTTGTATAGTACCGTGCAATAGTGAAGGATATTGGTACAATATAGATATATATATATATATATATATATATATAGATATATATATATATATATATATATATATATTGTACCAATATCCTTCACTATTGCCATTACATGCGTATCTGGTATATATATATATATATATATATATATATATAATATATATATGTGTGTGTGTGTGTGTGTTTGTATGTGTACATATATATATATATATATATATATATATATATATTTATATATATATATATAATAAGTTAGACAATGAACATCTTTTTTTCTTTTTTTAGAAATTTCTGTAGCAGCACTGATAAATAATCACCAGTCCTTCGGGATTTTCCTTAGAAAAAGTAATATATATATATATATTAAAAACGAGGAGCGTCTCTCGGCTATTTTCATATTTGGTATGCGTTCAGCCATTGCGGAAGACGAACTGGATAACCTCAGTCCCTCCCCTCTCTCTCTCTCTCTCTTCTCTCTTCTCTCTCTCAAAGTGATCACTGGCAATAGCCTTCTCTCTTTCTCTCTCTCACAGCCTCTCTCTCTCCATTCCATCAGGTCATCAAATCAGAGTCGGAGCTACAAAAATACGTTTATTCAGAGTAAAGTACTAATTGAATGATTCAGGTTCTTACAGGATAATTAATGGAATGATAATTCACAGTTCAAGTCTCACAGACAACCCCCGGTATTTATATAGTATTAATCAGTAATTAGTCACACCAATTATCTCTTCTCCAAAACACAGCGCCCTCACTAGGACACTCGGTCCCCTCACTAGAACCGCCTGTTTAAAAGACAGGAGAACACACTAGTGAGCACACACAATTGTAAAGACGAAGTCAAAAGATTAAATGAAATAGAACATCTTTACAAAATATAAAGACAGACAAGTAACCCACAACTTTGACTAAAACAATTAACAACTTACCATTAACGTTTGGAAAATCAACTTTAAAAAAAAAAAAAAAAAATTATAGAGCCATCCACTCTTTCTCCCCAAGGCACCGGTCTCCCCCGTTCTGCCTGAAACTAAGCCGTTATTAACAGACATAAGCCGTACACGTACAGATGAATTCACACTCTTCGTAATGGGCGCAGCCAGTTTTCCAAGGCACCTTGAACAAGCCCTCAGAATTCACATCCTACAGAATGAACATTGATCCCGTAATAAGCATCCTTATGTCCACACCATCCCAGAAAAAGATTTATTTACAGCTTAAGCTGTCGCTCCCGGACTCTGTCTCCATGGGAAGTTAAAAATGATGAATCTGTATATTCCTCCTTTTACATATATATATATATATATATATATATATATATATATATATATATATATATTATATATATATAGATAAATATAAATATAAAACATATATATTTTTAAAGTTAATATATATAGACATATATATGACCCTAGACAATGAAACATTTTTTTTATGATGATTTTTTTTTTTTTTTTTTAGAATTTCTGTAATGATAATCAGCAGTCCTGCCATTTTCGTACCGCGCAGCTGCGCCGTATTGCAATAACAACACTAACAGCCAAAACATCATATATAGGTGGGTTTTAACCGACAGACACGCTCGTTTCGGCGGGCTCCGGCTTTGAAAAAAAACGTCCGAAAGTTAATTGCATGCACGATGCTTTCAGCCGATTGTATGAAGCACCGGGAAGCTCACTGTTAATTGCGCCTGTTTGCGACTAGGGAATTATACTCCTGTGTTTTATTCAGTTGTTTTGTTTGTCGATTTTTTTCATTTTATATATATATATATATATATATATATATATATATATATATATATATATATATATATATATATATATACTATATTTTAATATATATATTATTTTATCGTATAATATATATCTTCACTAATTTACCTATTTTTTTTTATTTATTTATTTATTTGTTTATTTTATTTCTTTTTCGAAGGCATTGGTTTTTACAAAATTTATTAATTAATTATATTTTTATTTTTAATTTATTTGCTTATTTTATTTATTATGTTTTTGTATTTCTTTTTTTCGAGGCATTGGTTTTTACCTATTATTACTTTTATATATTTTTATTTTATTTTCTTTGCTTATTTTATTTTTAATGTGTTTTGAAGGCAGTTGTTTTTATACCTTTTTTTTATCACTAAATATATATTTTATATTTTTATTTATTTATTTATTTTTATTATTTTTCGAAGGCATTGTTTTGAGGGGGGAGGGGGGGGGATATATTATTTTTATGTATTTTTATTTATTTATCTATTTAATTTTCTTCAATTGCGTTTTCGAGGCATTGGTTTTTATTATTTTCTTTTTAATTTTTTTAATGTTATTTTTTTTGTTTATCTGTTTATTTTATTTCATTTCGTTTTTCGAAGGCATTGGTTTTTATATATTTATTTTGATCTAATTAATTTTATATTTATTATTTTAATTGTTTATTTATTTGTTTATCTGTTTAGTTTATTTTATCATTTCGTTTTCGAAGGCATTGGTTTTTTATATATTTATTGATCTAATTATTTTTTATTTATTTATTTTATTGTTTATTTTATTGTATTTTTCGAAGTTATTGTTTTTTCATATATTTATTAATATATTATATTTTTTTATTTATTTTATTTATTGTTTATTTTTATTTATTTTTCGAAGGCATTGTTTTTTTTTATCGAAGGCATTGTTTTTTTTATATTTATTAATTTGTATATTTTTATTTATTTATTTATTTACTTTTCGAAAGTATTGTTTTTTATTATATTTATTAATTTTTTATATTTTTATTTATTTATTTGTATATTTTATTTATTTCTTTTTCGAAGGCATTGTTTTTTAATATATTTATCAATTTATATATTTTCATTTTTGTATATATTTGTTTATTTTATATATTTCTTTTTGGTAGGCATTATTTTATATATTTATTAATTTGAATATTTTTATTTTTAATTTAATTATTTTTCGAAGTCATTGGTTTTTATATATTTATTAATTTATATATTTTTATTTTATTTGTTTATTTCATTTTATTTATTTATTTTATTGAAGGCA